>NC_083589.1:13786972-14086972 GCF_027579695.1 Neoarius graeffei | reverse complement strand
CTGATTATTCAGGGAAGAATTCTTAGGGAACAATTAATTCTGATAAATATTTATGCTCCAAACACAGACGAACTCAAGTTTTTCCAAACATATTTCTTACCATTGCTTCTTTACCTGGTGCTTGTATTATGGCAGGTAACTTAAATTGCACCTTAGATCCATGGAAGGACAAAATTTCAGGAGTGGACCAATCACATCCGAGGAGCAAGGGTGTAATTCTTCATTTCATGAAAGAAATGAGTCTAATTGATGCTTGAAGGGAAGATAATCCCAATGGGAAAAAATATTCATGCTACTCCAGTACACATCAGTCATATTCCCGCATAGATTTCTTTCTGGTCTCAGCATTACTAAAATATAAAATAAAAGAGGTTTCCTATGAAGCCATACTCCTGTCAGACCGTGCTCCAAACTCTTTAGTCTATTATGATTCCAAATTGACTAGTGATATTCTCAAATGGAGATTTAAAACAAAATGGATGGCAGATACTGGCTTTGTTTTTTTTCTAGATGAACAGATTAAATCCTATTTTGAAACAAATACAATAGAAACCTCAGGAGGTATTAGATGGGAAGCGTTTAAGGCCTTTATTAGGGGACAAATAATTAACATTACTAGCTCTAAGGCCAAAGAAACTTACAAGAAAACAAAATCATTAGAAACAGAAATAAAGAAATTAGAAGACGAATATTATCAATCAGGTTCTCAAGATGTCCACCAAAGATTACTTCTGTTAAGAACACAATATAATGAAATATCTACATCAAGAGCTTTATCAAGCTTATTACAACTTAAACAGACGTTCTATGATCAAGGTGAAAAGCCTGGCAGAGTGCTGGCATGGCGCATCAAACAACTTCAGAATGAAAGATTAATAACCTCACTGCAAAAGGATAATAATGAAAATATTGTGGACCTAAATGAAAACTTCCAAAATTTTTACGAACAGCTTTATAGCTCAGAAGTAGGTCCAAATACATCTGATTTGAATAATTTCTTGGACAGCATCCACATTCCCAAGATATCAGAAGTAATTAAGGGAGAACTAGAGAAAGATATAACTTTAGTGGAATTATCTGTAGCCATTGATCGTATCAAAGGAGGGAAAACCCCTGGGCCAGATGGGATACCCATTGAAGTTTATAAAATGTTCAAGCATAGACTGATGCCACCATTATTAGAAATGTTTAAGGAATCTTTTCACAAAGAAATCCTTCCAACATCTTTAAGGGGAGCACTAATCACTTTGCTGCCAAAACCGGGCAAACCAAATAACAAAATGTGAGAACTTTAGGCCAATCAGTCTTTTAAATGTGGATTTAAAAATTTTGAGTAAAATAATAGCCAGGAGACTTGAGAAAATAATTCCGGATATTATTGATAAGGATCAAAATGGCTTTGTACAAGGTAGGCAAGGCTTTCATAATGTTAGGAGAATTCTAAATGTAATATTCGAGGAAAAGGGAGCAGCAGATACAGCATTATTGTCATTAGACGCTGAAAAAGCTTTTGACAGAGTGGAATGGCTCTATTTATTTGAAATCCTCACACGTTTTGGCTTTGGAGAAAACTTTAATAAATGGATAAAACTACTTTATACAGAACCATATGCTGAAATCATGACTAATCGTAATATATCCAAGGTCATTAAGATACAAAGAGGATGTAGACAAGGAGATCCCTTATCCTCTCTACTGTTCATTATGGCTATAGAACCACTGGCAATAGCGGTAAGAACACACCAAAACATAACAGGCATATCAATTGGACAGAGGGAACACCATCTGGCTCTATTTGCAGATGACATAATAATATTTCTTAAAAAGATGGAAAAATCAATTCTTGAATTACTAGAACTCATTAATGTATTTGGAAAAATCTCAGGATATAAATTAAACAAATCAAAATCATCAATAATGTTCTTAAATCAGTTAGAAAGTAAAAGTCCTCCTAAAATAGCCACTCAGTTTAAAATTGTGGATTGCTTTACATATCTAGGCATTCAAATTGTCCCACAACTTAAATATATTGTAGCTAGTAACTATGAACGATTAATGCAAGAAATCGCAAAGTTACTAGACAGGTGGACACCCATGCCAATGTCGCTAATAGGGAAAATAAACATCCTTAAAATGAATATACTGCCTAAACTACTGTATTTGTTTCAAAATCTTCCACTTCCTCCTCCAAGTAACCTCTTCATTCAACTTAAAAGATTGTTTGTTAGATTTTTGTGGAATAACAGACGTCCCCGGACACGACTGTTGCTATTGTACTTACCATATGACAGACGGGGACTCAAATGTCCCAGCCCACTCTGGTACTATTGGGCAGCACAATTAAGAACACTGTTGTTTTACTATACAGAGAGAAATGCTCCTCTCTGGAAAGAAATGGAGGAACGCTGAGTAGGACGCTTCTTTGCTTTGCTCCTGCTTTCTTAATCTTTATTTCTAGACTTTACTTTCTCATTGAATTTCCACTATTTTTTTTCTCATTTTATTTTTCATCTTTATAAGCTTTTAATTTAATTTCCACAATTTTTTTTTTTAAATGCCAGGAAGCAAAAAATCCTGCAGAAAATGCATGGAATTAGAACAGAGGATTTCTATTCTGGAATCAAAGATTAATGCTCTGCCAAAGATGGATGAATTAAAAGCGATATCTCAGGAAAGGAGTACAGAAACAGTGGCTGAGAATGCAGAGATTGCACTCCGACAGACTGAGGACATTGCAGATCAAGTGGAAGAATTCATAACTCAAGCTGGGAGTACTGAAAACTGGCAAATGATGGGTGCTAAGCCCAAAAACAAAAACAGAAGAGTAATTACTTCAACACCAGCTCGTTCTACAAATTACAATAGGATCTACAATCCTATGGAAAATCCACAGCCCATAAGGCTTCAGAACAAATTTGAATGCCTCAGGGATGTGGAAGAGGATTTGTCAAGCGGACAAACACATAGTAAAAAGAGATCACACCAAGATCGAAGAGCTGTGAGAAGAGGCAAAAAGCAGCTCGTAACACCACCTGATCCCACAACCCTTGTTCTTGGTGATTCCACTGTAAGACAATTAAAAGGTTATGAGATGATTATTTGTTGTCTTCCAAATGCATCCATCTCTGACACCAAAGACAGCATTTTGAAACTCATGTCCGAGCATAAAACTATTAAACGTATTGTTGTGCATGTGGGAGCAAATGATGTATTCAGAGAACAGCTGTTTGTCCAAGATGATTTCAGAAAACTTTTTTCTGAGCTCTATAAGACTGGAATTCAATCTTTTATCAGTGGCCCACTCCCAGCGAGAGGAAGTTTTGCTTCTTCTCGACTCTTCAGTCTTAACACCTGGGTTGGAAAAACTTGTTCTTCATTTGGTATGAACTTCATAGACAATTTTAACCTTTTTTGGAATCGCAAAGAATTTTACAAGCCAAATAGCACTGAACTCAGCTGGATTGGAGCCAAAGTCTTAGCAGACCACTACAAACTTGCAATCTTTTCTCAGCCAGCACCGAGGAAAACAGTTGATAAGATGTCGCAGACTGACATAGTTACAAAGCCTAAACAATCATCTTTGCAAGTCGTCATCAAGGACACACAAACATCTGACTTGCAGGCCTCTCAACATTCAAGGACAGACGACTCCACTTCTCCTCGGATGGATTTCCCAAATAGCATGAAAAAATTGCTCCCAATGGCTACACTCTCTTTTTCCAGCCCAAATCTGTCGCGACAAGCAGTGTACCCAGTTCATCAAAATTGTGTTCGTCCAGGACTTTCAGCTGGCTACAAATCTTTTTCACCATCCAAAAGATACATGTCATCTCCAATCCTTTCACCCTCAAACCAAATGGAACATTTAGAAAGTCTTGTTTGATGTACTCTGGGTCCCTGCAAATGGGTGTAGTTTTGAAAACAAGCTGGGACCCGATGTTGATAAGAAACAGAAAACATAGAGCACATTTAACCTTGGGGGTGAACCTATCTAATCTCCTTCCTGTTTTAAAACAGCATCAGAGTGCACAACCAGATATTACTTCGAGAATTTCTGTAAAGCTAGCTCTTCTGAACATTAGATCACTTTTAAACAAGTCATTTTTAATTAATGATCTAATTTGTAAACACAATCTTGATTTTTTGCTTCTAACTGAAACCTGGCTGGATCAAGCAAATAGTGCTACCACCCTTATTGAAGCAGCTCCCCCAAATTTTAATTTTTTGAATGTTACCCGACAAGGGAAAGGTGGAGGGATCGCAAATATATTCAAAGTCTCTTTTCAATGTAAACAATCCTCACTTGGTGATTTTATGTCCTTTGAACACTTATGTGCACTTGTTACATGCTCTCCTAACATATTATTATTATTAACTATTTATAGGCCTCCGAGACATTCAGCCAAAGTCTTTCTTGAAGAGTTTGGTGAACTGTTATCAGTCATTTGCTTAGAGTTTGATTGTTGATTGTTTGATTGATATCTGGGGATTTTAACTTGCATGTAGATAATACTGATAACATTTATGCCAAAGAACTACTTGCAATTATTGATAACTTTAACCTAGTACAACATGTACAGGGACCGACCCACTCTCGTGGTCATACTCTTGACCTCGTCATCACAAAGGGTCTCACTGTTTCTAATACTGTTGTTGACCTGGCCTTATCTGATCATTTCTGTGTTTTCTTTGAAGTTTCTATGTCTCCTCACATTCAGAATAGCTCAACGACTATAGGTAGGAGAGTCATAAAAGACAACACATGTGCTCTTTTTGAGCAAGCTCTCTCTCAGAACTCAACCAAAATGTCAGACTCTGTAGATGATTTACTGGAATTTTTTAAATTTAAATATGACCCAAATTATGGATGATATTGCTCCATTCAAAATAAAAAGAGTCAATGATGAGCAGAAAGCACCATGGAAGCAGTACCCGGCTGTTAAACTGCGAAAGAGAGAATGTAGAAAGACTGAAAGAAAATGGCGCAAATCTAAACTTCACATCCATTATCAAATCCATAAAGAGATGCTTTGTAATTATAATTATGAAATTCGTAAAGCAAGACAGTCTTTCTTCTCCAACATCATCAGCAGGAATATGAACAATGCCCATGTGCTATTTTCAACAGTAGAGAAGCTAACTAATCCCCCACCACAATTAGCACCTGAACTTCTCTCAGTTAATAAATGCAATGAGTTTGCATCCTTTTTCAAAGGTAAAATTGATAAAATACGGCAGAATATTTCTCATAATATATCTCAGTTGCAAAAAATTGAAAAACTGCAATCACCAATGACACAGATAGATAACTTCAACACAGTGTCAGAATTTTGTTTAATTGATTATGAGACTCTTGAAAAAACTGTACAAAATCTCAGTTCCTCAACATCTGAACTGGACATTCTGCCCACCAACTTTTTTAAGTCTGTTCTTCATCTTATAATTACAGATGTGCTTCAGATTATAAATACATCCTTGGAGACTGGCGTTGTTCCTGTGTCCCTAAAAAAAGCTGTTGTAAAGCCCCTTCTTAAAAAAAATAATCTGGATCCTTCAGTGTTAAATAACTACAGGCCAATATCAAATCTACCATTCATCGGGAAAATCCTGGAAAAAATTGTCTTCAATCAATTAACTGCCTTCTTGATATCAAACAGCCGTTTTGATAATTTTCAGTCAGGATTTCGTGCCAATCATAGCACTGAAACAGCGCTGATTAAAGTTATAAATGACATACGTCTTAATACTGATGCAGGCAAAACATCGGTCCTGGTATTACTGGACCTCAGTGCAGCTTTTGATACTGTTGATCACAGCATACTGCTATATCGACTTGAACACTGGGTTGGGTTGACTGGTAAAGTTATCAATTGGTTAAAATCATACTTAAAAGATAGAAGCTTCTTTGTTACCCTGGGAAATTGTTCCTGAACGTCAATGTCCTTGACCTGTGGTGTCCCCCAGGGGTCGATTCTTGGACCATTACTTTTTGACCTTTATATGCTCCCACTTGGGCAAATTATCAATAAAAATTCAATTTTGTATCACTGCTATGCAGATGATACCCAAATTTATTTTGCTCTATCACCTAATGATTATGCCCCCCTTGAATGTCTCTACCAGTGTATCGATCAAATCAATAGCTGGATGTCACAAAATTTTCTTCAGCTGAACACAGATAAAACAGAAGTAATTCTATTTGGAAAAAAAATGAAAGACTCAGGATTACCACTATTCTTGACATAAAAGGGATTAAAACTAAAGAAATGGTTAAAAATCTTGGTGTTTTCATTGACAGCGAGCTAAACTTTGACAGTCACATGAAAGCAATCACTAAAACGGCATTTTATCACCTAAAAAACATTTCCAAACTAAGAGGACTTATGTCAAAAAATGATCTGGAAAAACTAATACATGCCTTCATCTCTAGTAGGGTTGATTACTGCAATGGCCTTTTCACAGGCTTGCTAAAAAAGACCATCAAACGACTTCAGCTGGTTCAAAATGCAGCGGCGAGGGTTCTCACACGAACAAAAAGAACAGAGCACATTACTCCAATTCTAAGGTCCCTTCACTGGCTTCCAGTAAGCTACAGAATTGACATTAAAGTATTGCTGCTGGTATACAAATCTCTAAATGGTACAGGGCCCAATTACCTCTCTGATATGTTGCAGCGGCCTAACCCAATCAGATCTACCAGATTGCAACAGAAAAATTTACTATTAAAACCAGTTGTTAAAACAAAAAGTGTGGTGAAGCAGCTTTTAGCTACTATGCAGTACAGCTATGGAACCAACTGCCAGAGGACATTAAAAATGCTCCTGCTGTTGGCAGCTTCAAATCTAGGTTAAAGACCAAGCTGTTTTTAGATGCTTTCTGTTAAATAATTAATATTGTCTTCTTTACATTCTTTATAATCTTTACTTCTCTGCATGTTTTAAATTTACTTTAACTTTATCCTATTTTATTCTTTATTCTATTCTGCTGGGTTTTTTTATTTTTATTTTTTATTTTTATTATTTTTTCTTCTTTCTTTCTCATCTTATTTGAACTACTACTTCATTTTATTATTTTATTTTACTATTGTTTAATGATTATTATTTTCTTTTAATTTCTTTTAATTAATTGTTTTAGAAAAAAAATAAAATTATTTTATGTAATTTTATTTCTCTATTGTTTACTGTTTTTGTTTTTACTTCTGTAAAGCACATTGAACTGCCATTGTGTATGAAATGTGCTATATAAATAAATCAAATCAAATCAAGTTTATTTGTACAGCGCTTTTAACAATAAACATTGTCGCAAAGCAGCTTTACAGAATTTGAGCGACTTAAAACATGAGCTAATTTTATCCCTAATCTATCCCCAATGAGCAAGCCTGTGGCGACGGTGGCAAGGAAAAACTCCCTCAGATGACATGAGGAAGAAACCTCGAGAGGAACCAGACTCAAAAGGGAACCCATCCTCATTTGGGCAACAACAGACAGCCTGACTATAATATTAACAGTTTTAACAGGTATAACCCTCAACTGTCCTCATGGGGCCGTCCTTCACAGGAGTGGGGCAATAAAACTCCGACCAGACACAGGGCACCAGGATGGATCAAGCAGGTCCGAGGGGCAGAAGAGGCCAGCATCTCAATCCCAGGATCAACATGTAACTCAGAGGGACAGATGGGGGGGGGGGGGGGGGGAGGGAGAGAGAGAGAGAGAGAGAAAGAAAACACGTTGTTAGGTATGCCCTAAAAATGACAAGTATTAAATCTGTGTGGTAGGCTCGCAGAGACGAGAGTCTTTACATCAGGCATAACACACAATGGCATGTTAATATGGTAAAATATATCA
The DNA here is from genome assembly GCF_027579695.1 of Neoarius graeffei. NCBI lineage: Eukaryota > Metazoa > Chordata > Actinopteri > Siluriformes > Ariidae > Neoarius > Neoarius graeffei. Next base: position 14,079,128 of record NC_083589.1, on the reverse strand, counting down.
TGACCTGCTCTGGCTGGATGCTTGATTGGGTGATGGGAGCACACTCCTCAGCAATGATGAGATGCAGATGGGACCCTTAGGGCTGGCCAAGACAATTCAGTTACATTTCACCGGGTCTGGGACATGCGACAGAATGTCTGACGGCCGATTCCCTGTAGGCTACGATAGCCAGTCAAGGTCTCCACCGTCTCCACCAAAAGATTTCCTGTTGACTCTATAAATAAACTTGCCTTGCCTAAGTCTACCCCTCCCAATATATCTGTACTCAGCAAGCACTAAAATCCTTAAAAAGAATACAAAAAATCCTATCGTGAAAAATATGATTGTAGTGTGGCATCAAGTTAAAAAATATCTGAGAGAAATGTCCCCTCTCTCTGTCTTCAGCCCAATATGGGGAAATGACTCCTTCCCTCCAGGTAAAACAGATGGGGGATTTAAATCTTGGGCCACTAAGGGGCTGGGAAAAATAGGAGATCTTTACAACTCTCAAAAGGTGCTGATGACATTTGAAGAAATAGTCGATAAATTTAACATACCCCGCAATCATTTTTTTAAAATACCTACAGTTGAGAAATTTTATCAGAATACATCAAAATCAAACATTATGCATCCCCGAAATGTCTACCATAGAAAAATTAATGAATACAAATTGTTTAGGGAGAGGTTTAATTTCCAAAATTTATAAATGCCTGATAGATGGAAGTACAGAAACATCCACACGACGGCTGGGGGCATGGAGAGAGGATCTACAGATGGACATCCCAATAGGAAAATGGGAGGAGGCATGTTCTAAAGCACAATCGAGAACTACAAACACCTGCCTGAAATTACTGCAATACAATTGGTTGATGCGAACGTATATCACCCCAGAAAAAACTTAACAGATATAATAGTGCTATACCTGATATTTGTATTAAATGTGAGAAAGAAAATGGTACATTTTTCCATTGTATTTGGCAATGTATAGAAATACAAAAATTCTGGAAAGAAATTAAACAATGTATTCAAAATATTTTGCAGATTCAAATATCCTTAATCCCACAGTTGTTTATATTATGTTTATATCCAGATAATTTGAAGATTAAAAAATATCAACGAATGTTTGTAGACTTAAGTGTGTTAATGGCAAAGACAGTAATAGCCCTCTCATGGAAAAACACTAGAAAGCCAAGTGTAAGCAAGTGGTTGTCTGAACTACTGTGTCTACAACTCTCCCCTTAGAGAAAATTACATATACAATAAAACATCAACAACATAATTTTCATCACATCTGGGACCCCTTCATTTGCCATGTATTGAGAGCAGATTTCACGTGTAATGGAAGAGCCCAGAGATGTGTAAACAGTGGCACTCTGTTATGGCAGAAATACGTTTTTCTTTTTCCCTATTCAATAAATGAAATGGACAAACTTACTAACCTGATTCCCAACCAAGAACTGGATCAATTTGGAGAACGGGTGATGGGTTGGGTTGGGGGGGGCATGTTCGTTCAAGACATGTAGCTGTATTTCTTTGTATTTTCCTGTTGTCTTGTAATAAGAGCAATAAAAAAAGAATGTTGGTAAAAAAAAAAAAAGAAAGCATTTCTGACACATGAAGTGGTAGTGTCTCATTTACCATGACTGGTAGAGTTAAGGTGTAGTATAGCATGCTCGGTCTTGATTTACAATTTCTGCAACAACACTAGTTGCATTCAAATATAATGATACCAGCTTCTTGCTGCAAAATGATTGAACAAAAATGAAATTCTTCTCTTAGCATACAGGTGGACTGCAAATGGGTTAAGATGACGTTTGATCTTACCTGACCAGTTGTTATCTGTATCTGTCAGAATGCAGGCATTTACAGATGTAAATGCAGAGGAGAGCGGGGAGGCAGACTGTCGAAGATGCCAAAACGATAGACTAGAAGCGAGATCAGGAAGCAAGCAAGGGTCGAGCGAATGGCAAACAACATAGAATAGATGAAACAAAGAGCGTAAAAGAAATAAGGCTAGCAAAGGTCAGAAAATCGAGAGGCAGATAAAGAATAGCCAGGCTTGGTATGGACTGGATGAAACAGAATGATACTTCACATGGGTGTGTTCTTCTTCTTCTTCTGTCAGGTTTTATGGCAGTTTACAAGCAAAGTGTATTACCGCCATCTACTGGACTGAGGTGCAATCAAATGGATGTCATTTCATTTCATCTCATTATCTCTAGCCACTTTATCCTGTTCTACAGGGTCGCAGGCAAGCTGGAGCCTATCCCAGCTGACTACAGGCTAAAGGCAGGGTACACCCTGGACAAGTCGCCAGGTCATCACAGGGCTGACACATAGACACAGACAACCATTCACACTCACATTCACACCTATGGTCAATTTAGAGTCACCAGTTAACCTAACCTGCATGTCTTTGGACTGTGGGGGAAACCGGATCACCCGGAGGAAACCCATGTGGACATGGGGAGAACATGCAAACTCTGCACAGAAAGGCCCTCGTCAGCCACAGGGCTCGAACCCGGACCTTCTTGCTGTGAGGCGACAGCGCTACCCACTACACCACAGTGCCACCCCAAAGTCATTTCAAAGACAAAGTGAATAAAAGAAAAACACAAAACAACAAACTAAATCCTATTTGCTAATTTTGTTTCTTTGATAAATGTTATCATAGCACGAGTGATGTTTCCTAATCTAGGCTCACCTAATAAAGTGTCTAAAGCAGGGCTTTGAACCAGAATTTTTTTCCTATTGGTTCGTTCCAAACAGAAACAGAATTTTAACGTTTCCAGTTTTGGGTTCCGCCATTAAATAGACGTTCCCGAACCGGTTAGAACAAAAAAATTTCGTTCCCGGAACGGTTAATTACGTTCCCTTTCAGCTGTTTAACAAATGGCTATAAAATTATGTCTCTGTCTCATCCAGCTTAAGCCAAATGTAGGCTAATTCTATTACAACCTTCATTAAATAAGACAAGAAATAATTCAAAACAATTATTATTTCAAATGTTGGCGATTTGGATTCTCAGTATGTCTTCCCATCTACACAAACAGAAAAAGTGCCAAAAATGAAAGATAATTCGTTTAGTGTGTTACCAAAGGCTAGTCACGCCCTATAGAGGGCTACCGCATGACGTCATCGCGCCGCGAGATTTTGTTAGGCGCCATATTGGAAGACCAAGTACACATCTATGCAAGTACATACATACATACATAAAACAAACTACACCTGAAATGTAGCCAGGGCCGGTTCTGCCCTAATCTGGACCCGGGTGCAACATCGCGCAACCCCCCCCCCCCCAAAAAAAAACAGTCTAAATCAGGACAACCATCACATAACTATAACTATAAACATTTTATATCAACTATTTTAACTAAATGGGCTATAATAAATAAGCCTGCAGGCAGCCACGGCGGGCTGCCTCAGAAAAGTAACCATTCAATGACACAACTGAAAGCCTGCAGCCACGGCGGGCTGCCTTAAAAAGTAACCATTTGTCCTACCTTAAAACTCGTTTTGCATTTTCTGCCCCCTTTTTTGTATTTTCGACCCTCCGTTTATTTTCTTTCCTTTTCTGAAAACCCGATTTGTGTCCAGACATTTTGTTCTGCTACCAATGAACTAACTCGTCAGGTCTCGTCTCTCGAGCCCGCGATGATTCCCGTGGGAAGAGCAACAATTGATACATTTTTACAAACAGCCAATAGGGAGGTTGCAACATTCAGGCTCTTCTTTGCTCAGACACTCAGTAATGCACTTATTCACTTATTATCACATGGAGACGTGATAGTAGTCCACCTTCCCGCTCTCTCCATTCAGTCAGCGAACGTCACACAGGAAGTGAACCCCAGCGGGTCATAGAAACTTGCGCAGGAGAAGAATGACTTTTTTATTTGTAGGCTACAGAAACTTTGAGGAACGAAATAAAAACCGTTATTAACCGGTTACCATTATTTTTAATAAGCGTTTCTGTTCCGGAACATAAAAAATAATAAAGTTTCTGATTTCGTTTCTGTTCCATGTGAAATAGAAAAAGTTCCCGGTTTTCGTTTTCGTTCCTTGAACCGGTTCAAAGCCCTGGTCTAAAGAAAAGGCTTTCTTGACTGCGTTCACTTCCCTCTTCAGTTTTTCTCTGTCTGTAGAATTTTAAGCACCTGAAAAGAACATGATCTATATCCTCTCTCATTCCACAAAGTTCACATTTTCCAGATTGATGTTTGTTTACAATGTATAAACTGTTATTTAATCCAGTATGGCCTATTCTCAGTCTTGTAAACCAAACCTCCTCCTGTCTGTTTGGGTAACTAGATTTGCTACTTGAGATATCTTTTTGTACAAGTGTCTACCTTTCTTCTCTTTATCCCATTCAGCTTGCCATATTATGTTAACTTTATGTTTAATGAGTACCTTAACTTCTGATCTACTGAGTGGAATACTTAACTGAACCTCCTCTTCTTTGGTTGCCTCTTTTGCCAGCTTGTCTACTTCCTCATTACCACCAACTCCTTTATGAGCTGGAACCCATACAAACTGGATTGATATTCCCTGTTGACTGATTGCAAATAAGATATTATTAATTTCATTCAATAAGTCCTGTCGGCATGATGATTCTCCACTTTGAATGGATGTGAGAGATGACATAGAATCAGAACAAATAACTGCTTTAGGGGGCCTAACTTCTTTTATCCACTATAATGCTATACTATAATGGCTGTCATTTCAGCTGCAAATATGGATAGATGATCTGATGTTCTCTTTTTAATAGAGATTTTGTAATCAGGGATATAAACTGCAATATCTGTTTTACCCTCTGAATCTTTAGATGCATCTGTATAAACCTGTGTTGTATTATAGTACCTACTTCCTAAATATTGCTCTATGTTCTGATACACTCCTCCAGATTTAGCTATATCTTTGGTTTCCATGATCACTGTAGGGGAGCAAAACAACCAAGGTGGAATTGTTACCAGGGGCACAGTCTTGCTGCAAATGATATCATCTATTCCCAATTGATTTGCTAATTTGTTACCATCCCATCCAAAGCTACAAATCTGGGATCTACCATACTCCCAACACTCACTAAGAACTTTTTTTTAGTAGGGTGTGATGTCTCATGTCCATTTAAATTAATCCAGTAAGCCATACTCAACTTAAAGGCCCGGTCCCACTGCACTTACGGATGCAAAGAAGATGTAAAACGTAAAAAAATCTTTGCCATCCGTTGGAAAACGCTATGCATCCGTTGTGTACTCATTGCATACGTGCTTCATACGCTCTATCCATCGAGCATCCGTCCACTGTGATTTCATCCGCGCAAAAAGTTTTGAGCTGCACAAAACTTTTAGAACGGATGAACTTTCCGCCGTGTACGATGTAAATCCGCGACATATACGAGCAACAAACGTTCTATGTCCGTTATCATCCGTTAAACGTCTGCTGTATCCTCTCTGCATCCTCTGGGCATCCTCGCAACTCACATCCGCTGCAGCTGAAAACGGAAAGAGGGAGGAAAGATAAGGTACATGAAACGTCTATTCATCGTTAGTAGCACGGAAATAGAAAGGATGTAAGCGTATGCATCTCGTATATAAAGTATTCAAAACGGACAAAGCGTTTATATCTGGGATGTATCTCGTATATTTAGGATGTCTGGAGTATGTCTAGAGTATGTAGAAGGACACCTAGCGCAGTGAATAGTCTGCATCCGATATACATCCGCGCAACATCCCCTTTGTTTCCGTTAGGCGTACGTGATGCAGCCCCTTCACCCGCTATGCATCCGCTCTTTCTGCTATGCGTCCGCTTCTCAGTTATCACCGGTAACCCCTTCGGAGCTGTCATCCACTTCCATCCGCTTTCATCCGCTAGGCTTCCTATGAACATGCGTTTAACATCCCCGCTATATACTACCCACGTCCGTTCTTTTCCGTTCTGTTTTCGCCAATTTTGTCCATTTCTGGAGCGGATGAAAACGGATAGAGCCACCCCCGAAATTTTGCTCGTCCGCTGTGTCCTTTTTGCATACGTTTTGTGTCCATCGGCCAGTGGGACCGGGCCTTTAGATGTCTGAGGCTTAAGGGCATTTCTCCTGATTCTACTTGCAACGCTGGTATGGAAGAAGTTCTAAATGCACCACAGCATATCCTCAGACTTTTAGCCTGCATTCTATATTGAGTTCATTAAGCAATGTCTTAGATGCTGAAAGATACTGTGACAGTTCGTATGAGTGGGAGGAGCACAGAAGGACGGCAGGCCAGAACTGAGTTCACAAAACTCTTTTATTTTGCACTTTTATTTTGCGCGCGCGCGCACGCACACACACACACACACACACACACACACACACACACACACACACAAATCGTCTGGTTAGGGAAAGAGCTCTCCTCCTCTGCGCGCTCTCTCTCTCTCTCTCTCTCTCTCTTTAAATAGGGCACGGTCACTGGGGAAGACACACAAACACACGTTAATAAACATCAGGTGCAGTGATTTTGCCACTTACGTACCTTCCCTGACTCCGCCCTCCGGTCACAGACCGATGCTTGACCACGCCCCCGCTGCCACAGATACACAATACAGCCATAATCTAAAACTGATCTTATCAGTGCAATATAAATTCTTTTAAGGGACATCCCTGAGTCTCCCCAGTTGTACCCTGATAAACATTTCAAAACATTAGTGCCCTTTTTGCATTTCTCAATTATTTTCTGAATATGTTCCTTAAATGTTAACTTGACATCAAACCAAACTCCCAAGTACCTAACAATATTAACTTGCTTTAAGGATTGGTTATACAACTTAAGCTCTAGTGTGAGACTTACTCTTTTCTTTGAAAAACAAATAAATTGAGTCTTTTCTACAGACAAATGAATACCCCGCTCACATGCCCATTTTTCTACCTTGTTGATAGCTAGTTGCATTTTAGTTCTAATATTATCAATATTTTGTCCTTTTATCCACAAAGCTCCATCATCAGCATATAATACTCTATTGATTCTAATGTCATCTATTTTATTAAAAACATTATTAATCATAATGTTAAACAGTACTGGACTGCATACACTACCCTGAGGTGTTCCATTTTCTATTGAATAGATGTTAGAGAAGTTAACCCCAACTCTTACTTCTATTGTTCTATCCTTTAGGAAGTCTCTAATCCAGTTAAACATCTTGCCACCAATACCCATCCTATTCAGCTTAATTAACAACCCCTCCTTCCATAGCATATCATACGCTTTCTCTATATCAAAGAATGTTGCTAAACTGATTCCTTATTGACTTGTGCTTTCCTTATTTCATTTTCTAAACATACAATAGGGTCCATTGTAGTACGTCCGCTACGGAATCCACTCTGGTATGGGGAGACAAAACCTCTTTTTTTCAATTTCATACACTAGCCTTCTTGTGATCATTCTTTCCATAATCTTACATAAATTAGATGTTAATGCTATTGGCCTATAACTTTTAACTTCAGTTTTATCCTTCCCTGATTTTCCAATTGGAACAACTACAGAATGTTTCCAACACAAAGGCAATTTACCTTGCTCCCAAATCTTATTAAAAAGACTTAAAATTACATATTTAGCCACGTCATTAATCATTTTATAACATATACCATCTTTCCCTGGTGAAGTGTTCCTAACCCCATTTAACTCCTAAGCTCAAATAATGTAAAATCCTTATCAAGTACACTCTCACTTATTACCTGCTTTTCCAGTAACCCTTTATTCTCATCTATTATTTTAACTCTCCAAGACAATTCTTCATCAGTTAAGTTCTGTGAACTATGAATCTTAACAAAACTTTTCGCAAGCATCTCTGCTTTCTCTTGATTAGTTATTGCCTCCACATCATTGTTTTTAATCACAAGTAAGGAAAACTCCCTTCTAATGCCTTCCATCTTTTTAATCATACTCCAAACATCACCCACTTTAACTTCCACCCCATTTTAGAACAGAATACATGCCAAGACCCGCAAAACGGGCAATTCACAGTTAATTTCTTCTCTCTCTTCCGGTGGGCTTCCCTTTGCTTGTGGTACGTTGCAACTCTTCTATCGCAGTATGACTTGCAGATGGTCTTTGTAACCACTCTCCATTTCTCTCTATTGAGTGCAGAGTGATTCCACGTACCCAACACGCTTCCACTTTTTCAGATCTTTTTTCAAAATGTCCTTAAACCTTAGTTTGGGACAGCCGACAGGTCGTGATCCACTTGCTAGTTCAGAGAATAATAGTTGTTTTGGGACTCTGTTATCATCCATGCGGCAGAGGTGTCCCAGCCAGCGGAGATGACTCCTAACTAACTTGATTTCGATGTCTTCGACATTTGCGCGTCAGAGGACTTCCTCATTGCTTATAAAATCATCCCACTTGATCTTGAGAATGAGATGTAGATGGCATTGTTGCAGAGAACGAAGCTCCCTAACTTCATGCTGATAGATAGTCCATGCCTCGCAACCGTGCAATACGAGCGGCATTAGGCATTGGTTGTAAACAGCGATCTTGGTTGGTACAGTGAGATCTCGTGAGTCGAAGACTCTTTTCTAGAGTTGACCATAGGCACATGATACTGCTTGGATGCGAGATGTGAGCTCCGCTCTCATTGAACAGTCACTTGACAGGTAACTACCAAGGTACTTGAAGCGAGTGACATTGGCCAGCCTTTTGCCATCAATAAAGAAGTCAGCAATACTACCAATACACATGGTCTCCGTTTTTGTCATGTGTGGCAGCGGGGGCGTGGTCAAGCGTCGGTCTGTGACCGGAGGGTGGAGTCAGGGAAGGTAAGTGGCAGAATCACTGCACCTGATGTTGGTTAATCTGTGTTTGTGTGTCTTCCCCAGTGACCCGCGCCCTATATGAGGAGAGAGAGAGCAGAGGAAGGAAGTTCTCTCCCCAACCAGATGACTGGTGTGTGTGTGTGTGTGTGTGTGTGTGCGTGCATGACTAGAGAGTTGACAACGTCTGAAAAGACTAAAATAAAGAGTTTGTGGAACTTAATTCTGGCCTGCCGTCTTTCTGTGCTCCACCCACATGAACTGCTACAGTGGTGCTGAAACCCGGGATCGAGCAAAGGAAAAAGAACAGCCCCATGGAGTCCTCCCGCTTCGCAGACCTGGTCCACGCCCTCGCCACAGCCCAGCAGAGCCAGCACCAGGCACTAGTCACCCTCCGAAAGGAGCAGGAGCACCGGTTCGAGGCCCTGGTGCTGGCACAGCAAGAAGACCGACAGGCGTTCCGGCACCTCCTGGCGTCGGCAGGGTCCACCACCTTCACTGCCGCGGGCCCTTCTCCCCTCACCCTCACTAAGATGGGCCCACATGATGACCCCGAGGCCTTCCTCATGCTCTTCGAGCAGGCAGCAGAGGCCTTGGGCTGGCCGGTGGAACAGCGCGCAGCACGTCTCCTCCCCTGCTAACGGGCGAGGCGCAGCTGGCTGCGCTACAGCTCCCCGCTGACCACCGGCTGGTCTACGCGGACCTTCGCCGGGCCGTCCTACAGCGGGTGGGGTGCACCCCTGAACAACAGCGTCAGCGCTTCCGCGCTCTGTGTCTGGAGGAAGTCCGCTGGCCGTTTGTGTTTGGCCAGCAGCTCCAGGACGCCTGCTGGCAGTGGTTGAGGGCCGACAACCGTGACGCCGAGGGGATCATCGATCAGGTGGTACTGGAGCAGTTCATCGCCCGCCTACCAGAGGGAACCGCGGAGTGGGTCCAGTGCCACCGCCCGGCGTCGCTGGATCAGGCCATCGAGTTGACGGAGGACCATTTGGCGGCTGTTCCAATGGCAGGACAGCAGACATCCTCTTCTTCCATCTTCTCTCTCTCTCTCCCCCCCTCCTCCTGTGTCTCATCCTCGCCCCGTTCCCCCACCGCGGAGGCTGGGGCCAGCCCCACCCCAGCCGGCCTGTCACAACCGCGGTGCCCTCCCGTTTTTCCCTTCTGTGTCTGTCTCTCCCCCCCCCAGGTGAGTGAGCCCCAGAGCGCCAGTGCAGAGAGGAAGCCCGGGCCAGTTTGCTGGCACTGCAGGGAGCCAGGCCACCTCCAACAGCAGTGCACGGTAATGGAGGTGGGTGCGTTGGTTTGGATCCCCAACGCGCCAGGAGCCGCCCGCGATTGGGCCGGAGCGTATCGCATACTGGTGAGTATTCAAGGGGATACATATCAGGCGTTGGTGGATTCTGGTTGTAATCAGACCTCAATTCTGAGACAGGGAAGGTAAGTGGCAGAATCACTGCACCTGATGTTGGTTAATCTGTGTTTGTGTGTCTTCCCCAGTGACTGCACCCTATATGAGGAGAGAGAGAACAGAGGACTCCCCAACCAGACGACTGGTGTGTGTGTGGGTGCGTGCGTGACTAGAGAGTTGACAACGTCTGGAAAGACTAAAATAAAGAGTTTGTGGAACTTAATTCTGGCCTGCCGTCTTTCTGTGCTCCACCCACACAAACTGCTACATCGTGTTAATGCACATCCCCATTCTTTTAGCAAGTTGATTATAGGATGAAGTAGTGACTGCAGGCCTTCTGGGGTATCGCTGAATATGGCAATATCATCAGCATACTGTGCTTCTCTGATAAATTCCCTAAGGACTTTTGTTTTTGCTTTAAGTCTGCGAAGATCAAAGAGATCACCATCAAACCGGAATCTTATCTGAATACTGCAGGTATGTTCAATTTTCTTAAAGGCTAGCCAGAGCAGGACAGCTGCATAGATGCCAAAAGGAGTTTGTGCTAATTTGCATCCCTGCTTGACACCACAGTTGTATTCGAATGCCTGGGTTAGTTCTCTGTCTACAATTAGTCTGGCATGAACATCAGAATACATCTTCTTTATTATTCTTATGAACTTGGGCGGGCAGCCCAATTTACTTAGGATCATAAAGAGAAGTTTATGATTGATGGTGTTGAAAGCTTTTACGAAGTCTACAAAGACTATATACACGTTTTTGTGTTGCTCTCTGGTCTTTTCCATAAGCTGACGAAGGGTGAATATTCCATCAATAGTGCCCCTACCAGCTCCGTACCCTGACTGAGACTGAGGATATATAAATTCAGCAAGCAACTGTAGTCTTTGCAAGATGATATCTGCAAATATTTTTCCCACAACGCTTAGTAGAGATATCCCTCTGTAATTTCCACACTCGCTTCTGTCGCCCTTCTTAAATAAGATGGTGGAAAGATTGCATCTTTCCACTCTTGAGGAATCATTTCAAATCAAATCAAGTTTATTTGTATAGCGCTTTTAACAATAAACATTGTCGCAAAGCAGCTTTACAGAATTTGAACGACTTAAAACATGAGCTAATTTTATCCCTAATCTATCCCCAATGAGCAAGCCTGTGGCGACGGTGGCAAGGAAAAACTCCCTCAGACGACATGAGGAAGAAACCTCGAGAGGAACCAGACTCAAAAGGGAACCCATCCTCATTTGGGCAACAACAGACAGCCTGACTATAATATTAACAGTTTTAACAGGTATAACCCTCAACTGTCCTCATGGGGCCGTCCTTCACAGGAGCGGTGGGATAAAACTCTGACCAGACACAGGGCACCAGGATGGATCAAGCAGGTCCGAGGGGCAGAAAAGGCCAGCATCTCAATCCCAGGATCAACATGTAACTCAGAGGGACAGATTGGGGGGGGGAGAGAGAAAGAAAACACAGGTTGTTAGGTATGCCCTAAAAATGACAAGTATTAAATCTGTGTGGTAGGCTCGCAGAGACGAGAGTCTTTACATCAGGCATAACACACAACAATGGCATGTTAATATGGTAAAATATATCATGACCTGCTCTGGCTGGATGCTTGATTGGGTGATGAGAGCACACTCCTCAGCAATGATGAGATGCAGATGGGACCCTTAGGGCTGGCCAAGACAATTCAGTTACATTTCACCGGGTCTGGGACATGCAACAGAATGTCTGACGGCCGATTCCCTGCAGGCTACGATAGCCAGTCGAGGTCTCCACCCTCTCCACCAAAAGAATTCCTGTTGACTCCATGCAACTCAGAGGGACAGATTTGGGGTGGGGGGGAGGGAAAGAAAACACAGGTGGTTAGGTATGCTCAATGTCACCTGAATAAGTAGAAACAGTATACATATTGCACCGAGTACAAGCAGGGACTCCGGCAACTAACTATGACAGCATAACTAAAAGGAGAGAGTCAGAAGGTAACACAGGCATGAGGGAGCCCCGGGACATAAAGCAGCCAGCCACTACACCGTCAACAAACTCGAGTGAGCAAGCAAGTGGGGACTGACAGCATCCATACATCCCAGTTTACCAAAACACTCTATGTCTGAGGACCCTCCAGATCTACTCCTTTACCTCATAAACACCATTAACAAAAGGCTTGACTAAACAGATATGTTTTCAGCCTAGACTTAAATGCTGAGACTGTGTCTGATTCCCGAACATTACTTGGAAGGCTGTTCCATAATTGTGGGGCTTTGTAAGAAAAGGCTCTGCCCCCTGATGTAGCCTTCACTATACGAGGTACCAGCAGATAGCCTGCACCTTTTGATCTAAGTAGGCGTGGCGGGTCATAGAGGAGCAGAAGTTCACTCAGGTACTGTGGTGCGAGACCATTTAGTGCTTTAAAGGTCAATAGTAGTATTTTATAATCAATACGAAATTTGATTGGGAGCCAATGCAGTGTGGATAAGACAGGCGTGATGTGGTCATATTTTCTAGTTCTAGTAAGGACTCTTGCTGCGGCATTTTGAACTAACTGGAGCTTGTTTATGCACTTATTGGAACAGTCAGACAGTAAGGCATTACAATAATCCAACCTGGAGGTAACGAAAGCATGGACTAGTTTTTCTGCATCATGCAATGACATTAAATTTCTTATCTTTGCAATATTTCTGAGATGAAAGAAAGCTATCTGGGTGATGCTATCAATGTGAGTTTAGAATGAAAGACTGGGGTCAATAATCACTCCAAGGTCTTTTACTGCTGCACATGAAGAAACAGAAAGGCCATCCAGAGTTACTGTGTAATCAGAAAACTTACTTCTAGCTGTATGTGGTCCTAGTACAAGTACTTCAGTCTTGTCAGAGTTAAGCAGAAGGAAATTAATAAGCATCCAGTGTCTAATGTCCTTAACACATTCCTCAATTCTATTAAGCTGGTGTCTCTCATCAGGTTTTGCAGAGACATACAACTGTGTGTCATCAGCATAACAGTGGAAACTAATACAATGTTTATGAATAATATTGCCCAGAGGTAACATATATAGAGAAAAAAGCAGTGGACCCAAGACAGAACCTTGTGGAACACCATACTTTACCTCAGTACGTCTAGAAATATCACCATTTATATCAACATACTGATAACGATCAGTTAGATAAGACCTGAGCCAGGAGAGGGCCATTCCCTTAACTCCCACAACATTTTCTAATCTATCCAGAAGAATGGAATGATCAGTGGTATCAAATGCTGCACTAAGGTCAAGCAACACAAGTAGCGAGACACAGCCCTGATCAGACGCCAACAGTAGGTCGTTTACTACTTTAACCAGTGCTGTCTCTGTGCTATGATGAGGTCTAAATCCTGACTGATACATTTCATGGATGTTATTCCTATGTAAATATGAGCATAACTGCTGTGCCACAGCTTTTTCAAGGATCTTGGAGATAAAGGGGAGGTTTGATATTGGCCGATAATTGGACAGCTGACAGGGATCAAGGTCAGGTTTTTTAATCAGGGGTTTGATAACTGCTAGTTTAAAGGATTTGGGTACATAGCCAATCATAAGAGAAGAATTTATTATTTTTAGAAGCGGTTCAATTACTCCAGGCATTATCTGTTTGAATAGATGTGTCGGTAAGGGATCTAGTACACAAGTTGAGGCTTTTGATGTAGAGATTAATGAAAGTAATTCAGTTTCTTTTAGGGGAGTAAAACATTCCAACTGATGATCTGACACAGCTATATTGTTAACTACAAGGTCACTCCCATTGTCTAACCCCAAATCAGTAGTTTGAATTTTTTGTCGGATATTCTCAATTTTGTCATTAAAAAATTCATGAAGTCGTTGCTACTACATACTGCAGGTGTGCATGTGTTGATAGTGGACTTATTCCTGGTTAATTTTGCTACAGTATTAAATAGGAATCTAGGATTATTTTTGTTATCTTCTTTTAGGGAGGAGAAATATGTTGATCTCGCAGCACTAAGAGCTTTTCTATACTTCAGGAAGCTCTCCTTCCAAGCTAATTTGAACACTACCAATTTTGTTTGATGCCATTTACGTTCCAATTTTCGAGTGGTCTGTTTTAATGTGCGAGTGTCATCATTATACCAGGGTGCTAATTTTTTGTCTCTGACCATTTTCCTTTTTAGAGGAGCTACATTATCTAAAGTATGGCGGAATGTTGACTCTAAGCATTCAGTTGCCTGATCAAGTTCTGCAGGGGCTGACAGTGACCCAATCAAAGTTGACAGCTCTGGGAGATCATTTATAAAGCTCTGTGCAGTAGTTGACGTGAAAGTACGTTTAATACAGTAGCGTGGTGAAGTGCATATATTATTACTCAGACATATCTTGAATGAGATGAGACAATGATCTGAGATAACTTCAGACTGTGGAAGTATGACTATATTATCTACATTTAATCTGAATGTTAGTATTAGATCAAGGGTGTGACCACCATTATGGGTCGGTCCTATGACATTCTGCTTAATCCCGACTGAGTCTAAGATGGACACAAACGCTGTTTTTAAAGGGTCTTCTGGGTTATCGAAGTGAATATTAAAATCTCCGACAACTAAAGCTTTGTCTAAGGAAATAACCAGATCTGAGATAAAATCTGCGAATTCAGAAAGAAACTCAGAATATGGCCCCGGGGGCCTGTAAATAATAAGCAATGGAATTAACTGGGTAGACTTATTTTTCGAGGCTACATACATTATATGAGTATGAAGAACTTCAAATGTATTAAATTTATAACCAGGTTTTTGTGTTACACCTAGATAATCATTATAAATAACCGCGACGCCTCCTCCTCTGCCAGTTAGACGAGGCTGGTGTATATAATTGTATCCAGGAGCACTCGCTTCATTTAATGCTATATATTCATTTGGCTTAATCCATGTTTCTGTTAAACACAGTACATTAAACTCCTGATCAGTAATGAGTTCATTAACCATTAGCGCTTTAGATGTAAGAGATCTAATATTTAATATCCCCACCTTTAGAATCATTTCAGTCGCCCAGATGATATTAAAGAGGGTAAGAAGAAAAGCTCTCAGGCAGCAGCCACCATAAACAATAACTTCTGGAAGGACACCATCCGAGCCAGGGCTCTTCCCTAGTTTGGTATTAGAGATAGCTTTGTCCAGCTCCTGATCTGCAATAGGATGATCCATAGATTGCATAATTGGTAATTGATTGTGGCAGCGGGGGCGTGGTCAAGCGCCGGTCTGTGACAGGAGGGCGGAGTCAGGGAAGGTAAGTAGCAGAATCACTACACCTGATGTCAATTAACCTGTGTTTGTGTGTCTTCCCAGTGACCGCGCCCTACTTAAGGAGGGAGAGCGAGAGCAGAGGAAGCTCTTCCCCGGAACCAGATGCTGATTGTGTGTGTGTGTGTCTGTGATGATATGATAGATGTTCACTGAAAAGTGTAAGAATAAACAAAAGCTTTACCAACCTGAACTCTGTTCTGCCGTCTTCTGTGCTCCGCCCTCCTGTGAGAACCGTTACAGTGGTGCTGAAACCTGGGAATATCTGGAGCACAGAAGCCGAACAGCCCCATGGAGTCCTCCCTGCTCTCTGACCTGGTCCATGCCCTCACCACGGCCCAGCAAAGCCAGCACCAGGCGCTAGTCACCCTCCAAAAGGAGCAGGAACAGCGGTTCGAAGCCCTGGTGTTGGCCAAGCAAGAAGATCGTCAGGCGTTCCGGCACCTCCTCACATCGGTGGGGTCCACCAACGCTCCCACCGCAGGCCCGTCCCCCCTCACCCTAACAAAGATGGGTCCGCAGAATGACCCCGAGGCATTCATCACACTCTTTGAGCAAGTCGCGGAGACCTCGGGGTGGCCGATGGAACAGCGCACGGCGCGCCTCATCCCCCTCCTAACAAGAGAGGTGCAGCTGGCCGTGCTACAGCTCCCCGCCGACCGCCAGCTGGCCTACGCAGACCTTTGCCGGGCCGTCCTCCAGCATGTGGGGCGCACCCCTGAACAGTAGCGTCAGCGCTTCCGCGCTTTGCGCTTGGAGGAAGTCAGCCGGCCGTTCGCGTTTGGCCAGCAACTCTGGGACGCCTGCTGGCGGTGGTTGAGGGCCAACAACCGCAACACTGAGGGGATCATTGACCAGGTGGTACTGGAACAATTCATCACACGCTTGCCAGCAGGAACCGCGGAGTGGGTCCAGTGCCACCGCCTGGCGTCACTGGATCAGGCAATCGAGCTGGCGGAGGACCATTTGGCGGCTGTCCCGGGGGCAGGACAACAGACAGTCTCTTCTCTCCTCTCCTCTTCTCTCTCTCTCTCTCTCTCTCTCTCCCCCTCCTCCTGTGTCTCGTCCTTGCCCCATTCCCCCACCACGGAAGCGGGGGCCGGCTCCACCCCTGCCGGCCCGCAGCACCCGTGGTGCCCTCCCATTTCTCCCTTCTGTGTCTGTCTCTCCACCCCCCCCCCCCCCCCCCAGGTGAGTGAGCCCCAGAACACCAGTGCGGAGAGGAAGCCCGGGCTGGTTTGCTGGCGCTGCGGGGAGCCAGGCCACCTCCAACAGCAGTGCACGGTAATGGAGGTGGGCACGGTGGTTCGGATCCCCGACGCGCCAGGAGCCGCCCTCGATTGGGCTGGAGCGTATCGCATACCGGTGAGTATTCAAGGGGATACATATCAGACATTGGTGGATTCTGGTTGTAATCAAACCTCAATTCACCAAAGCCTGGTGCAAGATGAGGCATTGGGGGGAGCACAGGGGGTGAAGGTGTTGTGTGTGCACGGGGATGTTCACAGCTACCCTTTGGTGTCGGTCCACATTCTTTTCCGAGGGGAAAAATTTATAGTAAAGGCGGCGGTTAATCCTCGCCTCACCCACTCGATAATTTGGGGACTGACTGGCCAGGATTCGGGGAGTTGATGAGTCATTTAGTGAAGAGTGGGTCCTGCCATAATACAGCAGGGGGAGGTCCTGGTGTCGCCTTGATGGGAGCTGCTGTCACAGAGCCGTCTATGTCATCTCCGCGTCAGAGTGAGGAGCCACAGCCTCCTCCTCCCTCTCTCGGGGAATCCCTGGCGGATTTCCCATTAGAGCAGTCACGAGACAAGACTCTGCGGCATGCATTTGACCAAGTGAGAGTAATCGATGGTCAAATGCTCCCACCGAACGCCACCCCGTCCTTCCCCTATTTTTCTATTATGAAGGATAGATTATACCGAGTGACGCAGGACACTCAGACGAAAGAGCAAATCACACAGCTTTTGATTCCAAAAAGCCGCCGGGAATTGGTATTCCAGGCGGCTCACTTTAATCCCATGGCTGGACACTTGGGGCAGGATAAGACACTAGCCCGAATAATGGCCCGATTCTATTGGCCAGGGATTTGCGGCGATGTCCGTAGGTGGTGTACGGCATGCCGCGAATGCCAGTTAGTAAATCCAGCGGCCATTCCAAAAGTGCCTTTGCGCCCTCTACCATTAATCAAGACCCCATTTGAAAGAATCGGGATGGATCTCGTCGGGCCATTAGATTGGTCAACATGAGGGTACCGCTTTATATTAGTTCTGGTGGACTATGCAACGCGATAGCCGGAAGCAGTGCCTCTCCGCAATATCTCAGCACGCAGTATTGTGGAGGCGCTCTTCCGCGTCATCTCCCGAGTTGGAATCCCGAACTGACTGATCAAGGCACCACGTTTATGTCACAAACACTGAATGAACTGTATGGGCTATTAGGTATTAAGCCGATCTGCACCAGCGTGTATCACCCACAAACGGATGGTTTAGTTGAACAGTTCAATCGCACCCTCAAGAATATAATTTAAAAAATTTGTAAGTGAGGACGCATGTAACTGGGATAAATGGCTTGAACCCTTGTTATTTGCAGTGCAAGAGGTCCCCCAAGCCTCCACGGGGTTCTCCCCATTTGAATTATTATATGGGCGTAAGCCGCGCGGCATTCTAGATGTGCTGCGAGAAAACTGGGAGGAGGGACCTTCACCAAGTAAAAATGAAATTCAATACGTTATTGATCTGTGCACAAAACTCCACACACTCACACACCTAACCCAGGAGAATTTGCGGCAGGCCCAAGAACGGCAAACTCGCCTGTACGACAGGGGTACGCGCCTTAGGGAGTTCGCACCGGGAGATAAAGTACTCGTACTGTTGCCCACATTGAGCTCCAAATTGATTGCCAACTGGCAAGGACCCTTTGAGGTCACACGGCGAGTCAGGGACGTCGACTATGAGGTGAGGCGCTACAGATTTACCACCTCAATCTACTCAAACTCTGGAACAAGGAGGTCCCTGTCGCATTGGTGTCGGTGGTTCCGGAGAAGGCGGAGCTAGGGCCGGAGGTTCAAAAGGGGGCACTGGCATCGTATACCTCTCCGGTCCCCTGTGGAGACCACCTCTCCCCGACCCAACTCGTGGAGGTTGCCCAGTTGCAGACCGAGTTTTCGGACGTGTTCTCACCCCTGCCCGGCTGCACCAACCTCATAGAGCACCACATTGAGACGCCCCCGAGGGTGGTAGTGCGTAGCCGCCCTTACAGGCTACCCGAACACAAGAAAAAAGTAGTTCGGGAAGAACTCGAGGCCATACTCGAAATGGGCATCGTCGAGGAGTCCCACAGTGACTGGAGCAGCCCGGTGGTCTTGGTACCCAAGGCCGACGGGTCAGTCCGGTTCTGTGTGGGCTATAGAAAAGTCAACGCGGTGTCTAAATTCGACGCGTACCCAATGCCTCGTATTGATGAGTTGCTCGATCGACTAGGCACGGCTCGCTTCTATTCGACACTGGATTCAACAAAGGGATATTGGCAGATCCCTTTGACTCCACTATCCCGAGAAAAAACGGCCTTTTCCACACTGTTCAGCTTACACCAATTTGTCACACTTCCTTTTAGGCTGTTTGGGGTGCCCGCTACGTTTCAGCGGCTGATGGACAGGGTCCTCCGCCCCCACGCCACCTATGCGGCCACCTACCTCGACGACATTATTGTCTATAGTAATGACTGGCCGAGGCACCTCGAACACCTGAGGGCCATCCTTAGGTCGCTGAGGCGAGCGGGTCTCACAGCCAACCCGAAGAAGTGTGCGATTGGGCGGGTGGAAGTACGGTATCTGGGCTTCCACTTGGGCAACGGGCAGGTGCGTCCCCAAATTAATAAGACAGCAGCAATTGCGGCCTGCCCAAGGCCCAAGACCAAAAAGGGGGTGAGACAGTTCCTGAGGCTGGCTGGCTATTATCGTAGGTTTATACCTAATTATTCGGACATCACCAGCCCGCTGACTGATCTGACTAAAAAGGGGGCACCAGATCCGGTCCAGTGGATGGAGCAATGCCAGCGGGCTTTTTCTGAGGTAAAGGCTGCACTGTGTGGGGGGCCACTTTACACTCCCCTGACTTCTCTCTCCCCTTTATGTTACAGACGGATGCGTTGGACAGAGGGCTGGGGGCTGTTTTGTCCCAGGAGGTGGAGGGGGAGGACCGCCCAGTCTTGTACATCAGTAGGAAGCTGTCGGTGCATGAAGGGCACTACAGCACGATTGAAAAAGAGTGCTTGGCAATCAAGTGGGCGGTCCTCGCCCTCCGTTACTACCTGCTGGGATGCCCTTTCACCCTCTGTTCAGACCACGCGCCCCTCCAGTGGCTCCACCGCATGAAGGATGCCAACGCGGGGATCATCCGTTGGTATCTGGTACTCCAACCCTTTAATTTCAAGGTGATCCACAGCCCGGGGGCGCAGATGGTCATAGCGGACTTCCTCTCCCGTCAACGGGGGGGGAGTCGGCTGCAGGCCGGACAGCCACCCGGCCTGAGTCGGGCGGTGGGGGTATGTGGCAGCGGGGGTGTGGTCAAGTGCCGGTCTGTGACAGGAGGGCGGAGTCAGGGAAGGTAAGTGGCAGAATCACTACACCTGATGTCAATTAACCTGTGTTTGTGTGTCTTCCCAGTGACTGCGCCCTACTTAAGGAGGGAGAGCGAGAGCAGAGGAAGCTCTTCCCCGGAAGCAGATGCCGATTGTGTGTGTGTGTGTCTGTGATGATATGATAGATGTTCACTGAAAAGTGTAACAATAAACAAACGCTTTACCAACCTGAACTCTGTCCTGCCGTCTTCTGTGCTCCGCCCTCCTCTGAGAACCGTTACATTGATCTAGTTCATCCACAACTGTAAAGTCAACATCACTGGGAAGGTTTAGCAAATCACTGAAGTGTTCCACCCATCTGCCCTTGACTTCTGCAGGATCAGACAAGAGAATGCCATCTTTCGAGCACACAGGATGTGAACTTCTAGATCTAGGGCCATAGACTGCATTCAAGGTGGCATAGAACTCTCTTGGGTTCTTTGCTTGAGAGTACTGCTCAGCTTCTTCAGCTTTCTTTTGAAACCATGCATTCTTGAGTTCTCTGATACGAGTTCTTAATGAATGCCTGTCTAGGCCTTTGTCTTGAAGTAGATTTCGAATTTCATCATCTTGATCATTGAATCAGTCATTCTGGATCCTTTTCTTCTTTTCAAACACATGGGTTGCAGCTTGTTGAAGAATGTCTTTCAGTTCTGTGAAGTCAGTGTTACAAGCAGAGATCTTCTCATCTAAGAACTGAACAAGCTTCTCCTTCTTATCGTCATTTAGACATGTGTCTAACTTTTTTGGGGGTCTTGTACTATCCTTCTTCCACTTCACAGAGAAGACGCATTTAGACACTAGCAGCTTGTGGTCAGTGAAGCAATCTGCAGCTTGATTGACTTTCGTTACTTTGATAAAAGGCTTGGCAGCTTGATTAGCTAGCACATGGTCGAGTTGGTGCCAGTACTTGGAACGCAGATGTTACCATGTATTCTTCAAGCTATCCCTTAATTGAAACATTGTGCCCATGATACTTAGCTGAAGTTGGGTGCAAAACTCAAGGAGCATGAGACCGTTGGAGTTCATCTTTCCAACACCGTGTTTGCCGATAACATCAGGCCAGGATTTATAGTCTCGTCCCATGTGAGCATTGAAATCTCATTCTCATCTCATTATCTCTAGCCGCTTTATCCTTCTACAGGGTCGCAGGCAAGCTGGAGCCTATCCCAACTGACTACGGGCGAAAGGCGGGGTACACCCTGGACAAATCGCCAGGTCATCACAGGGCTGACACATAGACACAGACAACCATTCACACTCACATTCACACCTACGGTCAATTTAGAGTCACCAGTTAACCTAACCTGCATGTCTTTGGACTGTGGGGGAAACCGGAGCACCCGGAGGAAACCCACGCGGACACGGGGAGAACATGCAAACTCCACACAGAAGGGCCCTCGCCGGCCCCGGGGCTCGAACCCAGGACCTTCTTGCTGTGAGGTGACAGCACTAACCACTACACCACCGTGCCGCCCAGCATTGAAATCACCCAGAATAATAAGGAGGTCATTCTGAGCTGGAGCAAGGCAGCAACAGAGCTTTTTGTAGAAAAACTCTTTTTCCTCAGATGTTCTTTGCATGGTAGGAGCATACACGCTAACCAGGGTGAGATAGTTACCGTTTGCCAACGGAATATGCACTCACATTAGCCTGTCATTGACTGGTGTTGGGCAAATCCCATGAGCTGCAAGTCTGTTGGAGATTGCAAAACCGACTCCAGCTGTTCTCTCACTTCCTCCACTCCAGAAAATAGTGTGACTCCTTTCTACAACATTACCAGTACCGGGACGCCAAACTTCACTCAGAGCACAGATATCAATGTTAGCCTGCTCTAACTCATGGCAAATGAGTGCTGTTGCTCGCTCTGGTCTTAGAGAGCCATCGCCATCATTGGTAGTACAGACATTCCAAGCTCCAAGGGTCAGAACTTGCTTTCTAGAAGGTTGAAACTGTCGCTTGTCAGTTGCACTGGAAGCAGTAGCCGTATGCGGTCTTCGTCCATTTTTCGCCACTGCTGCACTAGGTGGCACATCGGTTCCCCCGAATGCGGTAGCCATAGCTCCAATTTTCAACTGACTATCCGTAAAACTGTGAGGCTGCACCATTGATGACGATACTACCTGGCATGAGGGTAGTATCCCTTGGTAAGAGGTCCTGTTTGTCGACGACCCAGCATAGCTGGGATGGCCGCAGGAACAACTCCTTGCTACTTGCCGGAAACTGATGCCGACTTGACAGTCAGATCCACCGGTGTTGGCCGTTGGTCTACTTGAGGCTCATCTGATCTGCCCGAGTGTGGCAACAGAACCACGATACCGTATCCCTGGCGCGGGAGGCTCCGGGTGTACTAGCACTTGCCCAAGGTGCTCACCCAAGGCTAGTGGAGGGAAGGAGTCGCCTCACTGCTCCATTCTAGACCAGCTCCAAGCAAAGTCTAGCCACTGCCCACATTTTAGAACAGAAATCACACCAATATTTACTTTTAGCTTCTCTTATAATTCTTTTAACCTTTGAATGTGATTTTTTGTATTCCATTAAATTGGTATAGGAATGGTTTGATTTAACAATTTTTTTTTTAACACTTTATTTTTATATTTTTAGTGGTACACTTAGGTAAAGAAAAAACAATAATTGCCATCAGTTACCATTACAAAAACACATCAAAACAAAATGAACAAACCAACAACAAAAAAAAAATTTAAAAAAAAAAATATATATATATATATACACGGTACAATCTGGATGGGCATGTTTCTGAAGTATTCAATATAGTATAATTTCAGTCATTCTGTCATTGATATGTATACATTCCATTTCATCCATTTTTCTACGCATGTGTCAACTTGCAGTCTTATCCTATGTGTCAAGTCCTCCATTATGTACATCTCTTTCACAAGTTTCAACCAGTCATCCCTGTCTGGTGGTTCTGGCTTATACCATTTTTTCGTTATGGCCTTTTTGCTGGCTGCAATCAAGATTTTGAATATATATCTGTCTGGCTTAACCACAATGTTTCCTCCCAAGTTACCAAGATATAATACTGTGGAAGTCTTGGGTATTTGATAACCCAAGACCGAAACAATAACAGAATGTACTTCATCCCAAAACTGAACAATATTAGGGCAAAGCCAGAATACATGTGCATGATTCACATTCATCTCACCACATTTTCTCCAACAGGGTTGGGAAACAAATGTGTACTTACTTCTAAGTTGAGGGGTAATAAAAAATCGTATTACATTCTTCCAGCAATGTTCTCTCCATGTACAAGACGACGCAGTAGAGTGCTGGGTTCTCCAAATCTGTACCCAATCATCCTCAGAAATATCCACATTTAACTCTTTTTCCCATTTATGTTTCACATATGTGGTGTTTCCTTTGCTCTCCATTAGTTGTTTATATAGCACAGATATTATTCTTTTACTCTTGAAGCTATATGCCCCTATTACAGTTTTGATTACCCTATTTTTGTCCACATTTATGTTTGGTTTAACCTCCTTATTGTAATAGTTTCTAAGCTGTAAATATCTAAAATAATCTTGGTTGTCCAATGAGAACCTTTCCTTTAAGTCTTGAAAGCTCAAAATTCTCCCCTCTTTAATTACAGTACACAGAGCTGTTATTCCACATGAGGCCCAATGTTTGAATCTCTGATCTTGGGTATTTGGAATGAAACATTTATCATATACTGGCCATCTAAGCATCCTGGTATCTGACTCTAATTTATGTTTACGTGTGATGTCATACCACACTTTAAGTGTAAATTTGGTGATGGTGCCCATGTGGTTATAAAAGTCTTTGGCTTCATCAGCATCGCCAATAAGACTTGAGATTTCCCTCTTTTGCGCAAACTGCTCTAGGTTCTTCCATTTGGCTTCATAGGATTTATCACACCAGCAGACTATGTGTTTGATTTGCGCTGCATGGAAATACTCCTTGAGGTTGGGCAATGCCATTCCTCCTTTTTGTTTTTCCAACTGTAAAGTCACAAATTTAATTCTCGGTCTTTGTCCATTCCAAATAAATCTGGATATGGTTTTGTCCCATGCTCTAAATTGCTTCTCTGGAATTTCCACAGGTAAAGCCTGGAAAAGATAGAGCAGGCGTGGAAGGACATTCATTTTTATTGTCGCTATTCGTGAACTGAAGTCCAGAGACAGGACGGTCCATCTATCTATGTCTTTTTTGATACTTTTATCTATTTTGTCATAATTTGAGCCATATAGGCTTTCTGTTGTTTTTGTTATAGTTACCCCAAGGTACTTCATTGTTGTTGATTTCCAGTTAAATTTGAATTTTTCTTGTATATCTTTGGTTGGAGAGTAATTGAATGTTAAAACTTGTGTTTTGGTCAAATTCAATTTATATCCAGAATAAAAACCATAGACCTCCAGTTGACTAATCAGTTTAGGGAGACATACATCCGGTTCTTCTAGATAACAGATCACATCGTCAGCAAAGAGGCCGATAATGTGTTCTTCTCCATCTATTCTGATGCCCTTAAGCTCCTTACTCTGTCTAACTGTTTGCGCCAGTGGTTCTATAAAGATTGCAAACAGGGTTGGAGAGAGGCAACAGCCCTGTCTGGTTGATCGTTCTAGTTGTATGGTCTCTGTCAAGCTGCCATTGATTTTGATTCTTGCAGTTGGGTTTTGATAGAGTGTCTTAATACACTCAATTGCCTTTGTGTTCAGTCCAAACTTTTTAAGAACCTCATAAAGGAAAACCCAGCTGACACAGTCAAAAGCCTTTTCGGCATCAAGGCTTATAAATGCAGCACTGATATTGTTTTGTTTAACATGTTCTAGAACATGAAGAGTTCTTCTTATATTGTCATGTGTTTGACGGCCCTTAATGAAGCCTGTCTGATCTTCGTCAATAATGTCTTTCATGAATTGGTCAAATCTTTTAGCAATAATAGAAGTGTATATTTTATAATCTACATTGAGAATTGATATAGGTCTATAACCTGAGCATGTCTCGTTGTTATTCCCCTTGGGGATAACTGATATCACTGCTTCTTTCCATGATGGGGGTATTTTGCCTTTCTCAAGTGAATGGTTAAAAGATGACAAAAGTAATGGTACAAGTTGTTCCTTAAATGTTTTGTACCATTCTGAGGGTAGACCATCGCTACCTGGGGATTTGTTTGACTTTAATCTGTTTATTGCATTCTCTATTTCCAACACTGTAAATGGTTTAGTGAGTAGGTCATTCTGATGTTTCCCAATAGATGGCAGATCAAGATTCTGTAAAAAGGTTCTCATTTGATTAACATTTGCTGCTAAGGGTTGACTATAAAGATTCTTGTAGTAGTTCACAAAATTTAAGCCAATCCCTTTGGGATCGTAGATTACCTGGTTAGTGTATACATCTCTTATTTTATGTATTGTCCTGTCAGCCTGTTGCTTCTTTAATCGTTTAGCTAACAATCTAGAGGCCCTAGGCCCTACTTCATAGTAGGATTGTTTTAGGAATCTTGTCTTTTTTTCAATTTCTGCATTTAATAGTTTATTTATGTTCTCCCTTGCTTCTTTAATTTGGGGGAGTAACAAAGGGTCCCCAGAATTTTTATGTTGTTGTTCGATTTTAGTCAGAATCTCTTTTTGTTTAAGAAAAACCCTCTCTTTAGCTTTTTTCATGGCTGCCGTTTTTGCTATTAATTTCCCTCTTAAGACTGCTTTTAGGGCATCCCATAAAATAACAGGACTCACTTCACCATTATCATTTTCAGTCAAATATGTTGAAATTTCTTCAGTCATCTCCCTAACTAATACTTCATCGTTTAAAATCCCAACATTTAACCTCCATTGTTTTATTTTCTTTTGTGTATCCAATTGGATTTTTAGACACATTGCACAATGGTCTGATACGTCTGCTCCTTCGATTTCACATTCTTTTATTCTAAACAGGTCTATTTTATTTATAAAGAAATAATCAATTCTGGCATAACTGTCATGGGGCGGTGAATAATGTGTATAATCCCTTTGAGTGGGGTGGAGTTCTCTCCATAAATCAACTATGCCAAACTCCTTGAATGTAGTTTTAATAATTTTAGTTACTTGGTTAATTGTTTTTTTCTTGTTTGTTGTGTCCATCTTATCATCCATCACAATGTTAAAATCTCCACCACATATCAATATTCCCTCTGACTGCATTATTATTTTATCAAGAAGAGATTTAACAAACCGCTTATCACTGTTGGGTGGGGCATAAACATTAACCAAAGTCATTAACTCGTTTTCTAGCTTTCCTTTCACTATAATAAATCTTCCCTCTTTATCCTTAGTCATATTGATACATTCAAATTTCACTGTGTTGGAAATCAATATACTAACACCTCTTTTGCCCTTATTTCTAAAACAGCTATAGAAAGTGTTCATGAAACCAAATTTCTTGAGTTTTTCACTCTCCTGATCAGTCAAGTGAGTCTCTTGTAGGTAAATAATCTGGGCCTTCTCTTTCCTTAGTTTAGACATTACCTTTTGTCGCTTAATGGGGTTATTCAGGCCATTTACATTCAATGACAGTATCTTAACACTATTCTCTATCATTCATATTAACATAATTCCACAATCCAGATTGAAACTTAACAATTACTATAGGTGAACTCTGTAACAACCAATGAACAATTACATAAAGTTTAGTGACTTCAGAAGAAAGGAATGAGTTTAAACATCCTTTGGGTTCCCTGTTGGGGGGAGGAGGGAAAGGTGCCTCAAGCACGAAGGGGCCCTCCCTAGTGAGAAAGTTCTCTTCTCCACTAGAAGTGTCCAACATTTGGCGTTAAATTGTCCTCAGTCGGGTTGATAATTAGAGCAGGTTAAGTGGTAATAATTATATCAATAAAATAATAATAATTGAGAAGGGAAAAAAAATCCTAATTTACAATATCTAAATCAATATCTGTATTTTGTATGCCTACATGCGAAATGACGAGTGCCTCAACTTTGTATAAGCTACACCTCCAAAGAAAAGCTATGGAGACTCTCCATGCACTTACATTAAATAACCAAAAGTACCTCACTTTGTGTCACTCCCAGAATATATGAGTGTCTCTTCTTATTCTGCTCACTGTAGTTTATTCCCCCGGCTGTGAATCTCTTCTGAATTCCAGGAGCCTCTCCCTTGCTCGATGAGCTGCTTTGTCGCCGGTGCTGATGGTTTTCCACGAGAGTAGTTCACCCAGGCGTTCCTCCATTATTTTCATCACGTTCGGACTCTTTGCTTTCACCGTCACCTGAAATCCACGTCGATTGAGATCCTCCGCTGCTTCTTCTGCGTTCTCGTATGATCGTTGACCAGATTCCCAGTGGATACGCATTTTAGTGTAAGGAGTTTGGAAGCGGATTCCCTTTTCTCTCAGGACAGATTTGATCGGGCCATACGCCTTTCGTTTCTCTAAGACGTCTGCTGCATAGTCATTATCAAAGTAAATTCGCCGCCCATCTAGCTCAATCTTCTTCTGCCAGCCCTTTTGCAGAACCAATTCCTTGACGTGATATTGCAGAAAATTCACTATTAGGGATCTGGGTGCCGACCCTGCTGACGGTTTTGGAGCAAGAGCTCTATGCGCTCGTTGGATCTGTAGGTCCATCCCAGGGGGGAGTTCGAGCTGTTCACTAAGCAGTTTGTTCACAAAGTCAGTGACTGATTTCCCCTCTTTGTCTTCCGGTACTCCGTAAATGCGTAGATTGTTTCGCCTGGAGCGACTCTCCAAATCAGTCATTTTATCTTTCATTTCGATGCTTTGCCTTAGAGTCGCAACCAGAGCGTCTTTGAACTCCAGGCAGGTTGACTCCAGATCGGCTATGCGTGATTGTGCTTCAGTAATGCTAGCATTCTGAGTCTGTAACTCTCTCACAACGCCATCTTTAAACTCAGCAAAGTCATCTTTCATAGTTTTTAACACCTCACACTTGAAAGCATTTAAGTCCCTTCTCATTTCTTCCTTCAGGCTTTTAAATTCTTTTGAAAGTTGTGAAAGATGTTCGATAATAGTCTTTTGGTTACTTTCATTTTCTCCACACGCGGTTACCTCCTCTCCACCATGCTTCCCGTCTCCAGTTTTTGAATCCGTCCTCATTTTAGTTCTGTTCAACTTCTTATCACTTTTCTGACTCTGTTGCATTTTTCCTCCCTTTGTCGATGAATTTGAACAATCTCAGTACCTTATTATCTCAAGGAGGCTTAATTTTCTAATCGACTATGAGGAGCTCTCCTCTTACACGTCCATCTCTCTCTAGCGCCACACAGGAAGTCCTCGATTTAACAATTTTAAAAGCTTTATTTCTAGCTTTAATTGCTTCCTTACAATCATCTGACCACCAAGGTCATCATCATCATCATCATCATCATCGTTCTTCCCTCATGGCGCACAATTAGGGGCCTTGGGGTGCTTCTGCTGGATTGAATTGAATGTCCAGCAGTCGCATTAATTTCGCTTTATCCATCATCGTTCTTTTGATTTGATTTTCGTCCATTCCCAGAACTTTTTCCACTTTACTCCAGATCTTTTTGGGAGTTTTGAGGTCGAATAGGACTTGCTTTTGAAGTGTTTCGTTTCATGTTTTGGGAGTGGCAGAAATTTCGGATCGATGTAGTTTTGGTCTGCTTCTGAAGTTCTTTGTTTGAATATTTATACCTCCAGTCTGCCTCTCCTACCACACTCTGACCTTTTGTTGGTGCATTCACACATTCGAACCCTCCTTTCACCATTTTCCTAAGAAACCCATGCCATATAACTTCAGTTTTGTCAAGCTCTTTCTCCATTAGTGACCACCCTTGCTGTAAAGGAGGCGAGATCTCACACACGACGTAAGAAACATCACACGAGTTGGAAGCTTAATCCAGTTGTCAGTTAAGATATGTTTGAGTTCATTCCATTTTTGGTAAGCCGCTCCAATTCTAGCATATAGAATACAAGATGGATTTGTGTCTACATTTGAAATTGTATATCCCAGATATTTAAATGATCGTACATTCTTGATTTTGTTACTGTTGATGGTTATTAGGCTTTCCTGGTTTTTTACTGTATGTCATCATCAGTATTGAAAACCATTGTTTCTGTTTTATTGTATGACATTTTCAAGCCAAAGCGTGAAAAGGTGTAGTCGTATATTTCCAGGATACTCCTTAGTTCTTCTACAGAGTTGGCAATTATAGCCTCGTCATCAGCATATAACAATTCTGTGATATAGGTGGTTCCACGGGGGCGGCACGGTGGTGTAGTGGTTAGCGCTGTCGCCTCACAGCAAGAAGGTCCTGGGTTCGAGCCCCGGGGCCGGCGAGGGCCTTTCTGTGTGGAGTTTGCATGTTCTCCCTGTGTCCGCGTGGGTTTCCTCTGGGTGCTCCGGTTTCCCCCACAGTCCAAAGACATGCAGGTTAGGTTAACTGGTGACTCTAAATTGACCGTAGGTGTGAATGTGAGTGTGAATGGTTGTCTGTGTCTATGTGTCAGCCCTGTGATGACCTGGCGACTTGTCCAGGGTGTACCCCGCCTTTCGCCCGTAGTCAGCTGGGATAGGCTCCAGCTTGCCTGCGACCCTGTAGAACAGGATAAAGCGGCTAGAGATAATGAGATGAGATGAGGTGGTTCCACGTGTTGGAGCCTTCATACGGTATTCCCGTGGCAATACCTCATTTGGGATGCAGTACTAAACTTTTATTCCTGCCTCTGGATGTTTTTCTGATATTTCATGTCGAGCAACTTGCACAACAAAGTCCATGTAGATATTAAACAGGACGGGGGACTCTAACGCACCCTGACGACAGCCTACTAAAGTGTCGAAAAGGTATTTGCTTCCTTTCAAGCACGCTTTTGTGCCTGTGTAGAGTGAACGTAGTATAGATACTAGGGTGGGGGACTTCAACTGGATTTCCAAGCATTTGAACAGTGCATCCCTCGGAATCCAGTCGCAGGCAGCTTTCAAGTCCACAAATGCTATATACACTGGTTTCTTTGACTTTCTTGTATTCTCAAGAAGCTGACATAGAACATATACAGCATCCGTGGTTGATCTGTTTGCCCAAAAACCAAATTGTGACTGAAGTAATATATGTTCGTACACTTCCCTTATCCTCTCGACAACAATTCCGGACAGGACTTTTGATATTGAAGAGACTATGCTTAGTCCTCTGTAATTCTCCGCCAATGATCTGAGACCTCTCTTGTGCAAGCAGGTAATGCTGGCTTTCAGCCACTTTGATGGAACTTGGGCATGGGCCCATATCAGTTGAATGAGAAGCATGATGTAATTAAGCAGTCCTGTTGAAAGTGAGTACTTTAGCTGTTCCACATAGATCTTATCTGTCCCTTGACATTTTCCATTCTTCAGTTTCTTTATACTGCTTTCTACTTCCTTCTGCTCCGGTATTGTATTGTCTATCATGGGAATATCCTCTGGTGGTAGTACGTGGGGATAGCAATCTGGTTGTTCTAGTTCAGGTTGTGGCTCAAACTTATGTGCACTGAAATGTGCTGAGAAATGCTCTTCTAATTTTCTTGTTGGTACCAGTGGTCTGTTCGATTGTGACATTGATGTATATTGTTTCATTAATTGGAATTCCTTTTCTGTGTCTCTCTGTTCACTAGCCAAGTTCAATTCATCCACCTTGTTCTTAAAGTAGGTATTCTTCAATTGTGTACTCATCTTTCTAGCTTCATAGTACAATGTCTTCTTTTTAACTGGGTCTTTCTCTGCCAGTAGTCTCTGTGTTAACTCTCTATAGGTGTTATTAGTCCAAGGCTTATCCAGCTCCTTTTTTAGTCTTTGAAGGTATTGTCTCCTCAGATGCTGTTTTTATTGCTTCGACTATCCGTTCATCTACATCTTCCAATTGCCTACTGTTTTGAGTCTCTTCTAGGAGAAAAGAATTCAGTCTTGCACTATACTTTCTTTGGATATCGAGATCAGATCTTAGCACTTTGATATCTAGATGTTGTTTGGGGGTTTTGGATCTCTGGAAAATCTCCCGCACTTGTTTCTTTGTTGGGAAAACAGCACTCATAACTACTATTCGATGGTCAAATATTTGACTTTGCATCGGGTATACATGGCAGTTGGTGGTAGCTCGTTTTACATACCAGTCAGCCAAGATGTAGTCCAATCGGCATTTGTATCCCAGATTCGAGTGGAATGACCACCTATGCTCATTTGAAAGTGATGCAAACATAGTGTTTAAGATGTAAAGCTGGTTATATTCAGCAGTTTCAAGGAGTCTCATTCCATTAAAACTGGTTGGCTCTTCATCATGGTAAGGTCCCACTCCTCTCCAGGTGCCGTGGTTACAGTCTTGGCCAATTGTTGCATTAAAATCCCCAGCCACGATGATCTTAAATGATGGATGGTCCTTTTTCTCTTTTTGCATGGCTTTGCTCAGGGTGCGGTAGAAGGTCTCCTTTGTAGAAGTGCTGTATTCTTCAGTTGGACAGTAACAACAATAAATCACAATCCATGTACTTTCACCCTAACCATAGTCAATCTACCTTCCATTACATGCTCAACATCCAGGAGCTGGACATGTGGTGCCAAAACAACTGCTACGCCTGCCCGCACGATACTCATTCCATTATATACAACTCGCAAATTTTTCAAAACACAATCTTCAAAAAGGATCTCACCCTCTCCTCTTATTCAAGTCTCCTGCATACAGGTAATGTCCTGGGATAGATCTTTGCAATGTGTTACGCAATCTGCTAACTTGCTTTCACATTTGCAGGTCCGTACATTGATTGTTCCGAGATGGAAACTATGATGTGTCTGTTTTGGTGTTGACATTCTGATATTATCCTGTAGTGGCTAAATGTCTCTTTTTAGCTTCTAAACATTTTCTTCTCAAGATTCATGCAAATAACCACTCAGTCAGTTATTGAAAAGAAGGGTGGCTATATTGGTCACTGAATATTTTTGAAATGCTAGAACTGTTTATTTGTTAATTCTGAGTTGTTTATTTGTTACACTGAAAATTAAAATAAACAAGTGAGATGGGAAACTTTAAGCTTTTCATTTAGTTGCATAATAATTCTGCACACTAAATGTTGCCTAATAATTCTGCACACTTATATATTCCCCTGAGAAGGCCTAAACTCCCCTTTCCTTTGTTAATCATTCTGGTTTTAGGTTTATTAACAATTTGGATTGACTGAGAGCACTGTATTTGTTCAACGATAAAATTAATCATCAGGAATACAACTTGCCTAATAATTGTGCACACAGTGTATAAATTACTAATGCAGTTAATAGAGTAATCATAAACATTCTAAATATGCAAATACCAAATATATTCAAATAATAACATGACTAAATATGAGCTTGAATTACTGAATAGAAAATGGCACCAATATTTCTGGCCCCTAATTGCTCATCATGGGGATGACAATTACACACTATACTTAAACTTCAGTCATTTTCTATAAATCCCCATCATTACTCTTACTAAAGTAACTTAAATCAACATAAGACTTAGATCAATCTATTTAGAAAACAATAAACTAAGTAATAAAGTCTTTCATTGTCCATGAGATTCTTCCA
Source organism: Neoarius graeffei (assembly GCF_027579695.1). NCBI lineage: Eukaryota > Metazoa > Chordata > Actinopteri > Siluriformes > Ariidae > Neoarius > Neoarius graeffei. Next base: position 14,046,517 of record NC_083589.1, on the reverse strand, counting down.
TCTCCAGCAGGAGACACAACTTGTCTATGGGTCTCTCAAGGGTGTTGGTCTTCGTTTTAACGAGGACCCGACGGACAAACCCTTGGGTGTCGGGAATTGTCTTCTCCACTTTTCCCATTAACCAGGACCCTCTTGGAGCCCTTTCATCCATGATGAGTACAATGTCTCCCTCTTTCACGTTTCTCTTCTTTTCCAGCCACTTCTGCCATTCTTGTAGGAGGGGCAAGTATTCTCTGGACCAGCACTACCAAAAGATGTCAGAGATATACTGCACCTGCCTCCATCTTCATTTGCAGTACAGATCCTCCTTCTGAAAGATTCCCGGAGGAAGTGCTGGCTTTCCCTTGAGCAGAAGAAGATGATTCGGCGTCAGTGGCTCGAAGTCGTCGACATCATCCGATGACTTGGTAAGGGGTCTGCTGTTGATCACCGCTTCCACTTCACACATCACAGTGTGCAGACATTCGTCGTCGAGAGACTGGAGCTTCAGAACTCTGGTAAGTACCTTCCGCACTGTTCTTATTTGACGCTCCCAGATCCCGCCATGGTGCGAACCAGCAGGCGGACTGAAGATCCAGGTAACTCCTCTTTGCAGCAGAGCTTCCGAGATCTGGGACTGGTTCCATTCTTTCATCACTTTGCGGATCTCATGTTCTGCAGCTACCAGGTTCGTACCGTTATCGGATCTCATAACTTCCACTTGTCCTCGTCTCGCGATGAAATGCCTCACTGCATTTATACAAGAGTCTGTGTTGAGTGAGTGTGCGATTTCAATGTGGATGGCTCTGACTGTAAGGCAAGTAAACAAAACTCCGTAACGCTTGACTTGCGCTCGTCCACGGTTTGCTTCAAAGGGGCCGAAATAGTCTACACCGATGTTGGTGAACGGTGGGTGGTCTGGCAGAAGACGATCTGGTGGTAGATTCGCCATCTTCTGTTCACCAACAGCAGCTTGACCCCTTCGGCATTTCATGCACTTTGAAAGCACACTTCTCACCACTGCATTCCCTTTGCATATCCAGACCCTTTGTCTTAGCCGAGCGAGGGTGTGGTTCCTCCCTCCATGTCCGATTTCCTCATGCATGTTCCTGATGATCAGAGTTGTGATATGCTGATCTTTGGCCAGGATAGCCGGATGCCTGGTGAGCTCTGGCAAGGCTGCTTGGTGCAGTCTTCCACCAACACGGAGAACACCATCTTGGTGAAAGGGATCCAATTTCATGATAGAACTACTTCTCTTGATCTTTTCACCCTTTTGCAGTGCACAAAGCTCCTCATGGAAGGTTTGACTTTGGCTGAACTGGATGATAGCAGTTTCTGCTCTTCTGATGTCCTTTACAGTCAGATGGGTTCCTTTCAGGGTAGATCTCCACTTCTGCATGCGGTTCTCAACGTTCTCGTTCTTTACATCTTGACTGTTGGCAGACTGGGCCTGAGACTCAAAGACCTTCTTTCTCTCGCACAGATTTCTAAGCAGCTCCTTCAGCCTCAACATCCAGGTGACGGCCTTCCTCAGGTTGTGCCAGTTGGAGTAGTGATGAATCAGTGTGAAGAGGGGATCTGTGCTTGAGTTGATAGCCTTGATGACGTTTGTGCTGGTCATACGCTTCACCTCAGCATCATCTTCACTTATCTCTCTTGAGAACTCTGAGAGGACTGGCCAATGAGACTCATCCTTGCCAAGGAAATCAGGACCTTCAATCCAACTCTGACACTTCATGAAGTGCTCTGCCTTCATTCCTCGTGACGCGTGGTCAGCTGGATTAGAGGACGTTCTGACATATCTCCACTGTGCTGGCCTCGTGTTCTCTCTGATTGTCGACACTCTATTCGCAACAAAGGTTTTAAAGCGAGCGCCGTTGCTGTCAATGTACCGGAGGATAGTGGTGCTATCTGTCCACTGCAAAGCGTAGTTGGCACATTTCAGGCTGGACTTGGCCCCAAACAAGTGGACAACCATCTTGTATTCATGCAGAGGCTGGTTCAGATCCCCTTCTGGCCACCAGAGGAATTGTAAAAGATCCGAATCTTCATCAGGGACTCTCACCTGATGGTACATCACCTCTATGTCGGAGATGAGTGCGATGTGGTCATGGCGAAACCTCATCAGAACTCCGACCAGACTGTTAGTGAGGTCTGGCCCCTGTAACAACTCCTCATTTAGTGACTTTCCTTGGAACGAAGAGGCGCAATCAAAAACAACCCGCAACTTCCCTTTCTGCGGATGGATCACGCCATGGTGGGGAATATACCATACTCGGCCATCGTTGCGGTTGTGCTCGTCTGCAGGGACTTCCACGGCATAGCCTTTGGTCAGCAGGTCTGACATAAAGGTCTTGTAGTCACTGTGGAAGCTGGAGTTCTTGGCAAGTTTCTTTTTCAGACTCGATGCTCATTGCTCAGCAACACACTTGTTGTTTGGCATCACTAAGTCTTTGTTTCTAAGAGGTATCCCGATGCAGTAGTGTCCATCGATTTTCTTGGTTGTCTCTGTTACACACTGCATGAATTGGATGTCTTCTCGTGACATTTCTGACTTTTCCTCACAGGCTCGCTCTGGAAAGTCGTGATTGTATTGCTGCAACAGCATCCTGTCCACACTGCTGACTGACACTCTGTTAACTGAAGCACCTTGACTGTAGTGACTTGACTTGTGGTGAGCATCACCTTTCTTCAGAGGACCATTTACTACCCAATCAAGGGTGGTCTTTATGGCGTAAGGCCCATCGTCTTGGCTGTGGATTATCTTCCACGGCTCCATCGCAGAGTGAGCGTTCATTCCAATGAGCATCTCTACATCTGCGTCGATCTGTGGTAGCCGTACTTCTTTCCTTAGATACGGCCATCTTTCCAAGTCTTTCTCCACAGGAACATTGTCAAATCAAATCAAATCAAATCAAGTTTATTTGTACAGCGCTTTTAACAATAAACATTGTCGCAAAGCAGCTTTACAGAATTTGAACGACTTAAAACATGAGCTAATTTTATCCCTAATCTATCCCCAATGAGCAAGCCTGTGGCGACGGTGGCAAGGAAAAACTCCCTCAGACGACATGAGGAAGAAACCTCGAGAGGAACCAGACTCAAAAGGGAACCCATCCTCATTTGGGCAACAACAGACAGCCTGACTATAATATTAACAGTTTTAACAGGTATAACCCTCAACTGTCCTCATGGGGCCGTCCTCCACAGGAGCGGGGCGATAAAACTCCGACCAGACACAGGGCACCAGGATGGACCAAGCAGGTCCGAGGGGCAGAAAAGGCCAGCATCTCAATCCCAGGATCAACATGTAACTCAGAGGGACAGATGGGTGGGGGGGGGGGGGGAGAAAGAAAACATGTTGTTAGGTATGCCCTAAAAATGACAAGTATTAAATCTGTGTGGTAGGCTCGCAGAGACGAGAGTCTTTACATCAGGCATAACACACAACAATGGCATGTTAATATGGTAAAAAATATATCATGACCTGCTCTGGCTGGATGCTTGATTGGGTGATGGGAGCACACTCCTCAGCAATGATGAGATGCAGATGGGACCCTTAGGCCTGGCCAAGACAATTCAGTTACATTTCACCGGGTCTGGGACATGCGACAGAATGTCTGACGGCCGATTCCCTGCAGGCTACGATAGCCAGTCGAGGTCCCCACCGTCTCCACCAAAAGATTTCCTGTTGACTCCATGTAACTCAGAGGGACAGATTTGGGGTGGGGGGGAGAGAAAGAAAACACAGGTGGTTAGGTATGCCCAATGTCACCTGAATAAGTAGGAACAGTATACATATTGCACCGAGTACAAGCAGGGACTCCGGCAACTAACTATGACAGCATAACTAAAAGGAGAGAGCCAGAAGGTAACACAGGCATGAGGGAGCCCCGGGACATAAAGCAGCCAGCCACTACACCGTCAACAAACTCGAGTGAGCAAGCGAGTGGGGACTGACAGCATCCATACATCCCAGTTTACCAAAACACTCTATGTCTGAGGACCCTCCAGATCTACTCCTTTACCTCATAAACACCATTAACAAAAGGCTTGACTAAACAGATATGTTTTCAGCCTAGACTTAAATGCTGAGACTGTGTCTGATTCCCGAACATTACTTGGAAGGCTGTTCCATAACAGTGGGGCTTTGTAAGAAAAGGCTCTGCCCCCTGATGTAGCCTTCACTATACGAGGTACCAGCAGATAGCCTGCACCTTTTGATCTAAGTAGGCGTGGCGGGTCATAGAGGAGCAGAAGTTCACTCAGGTACTGTGGTGCGAGACCATTTAGTGCTTTAAAGGTCAATAGTAGTATTTTATAATCAATACGAAATTTGATTGGGAGCCAATGCAGTGTGGATAAGACAGGCGTGATGTGGTCATATTTTCTAGTTCTAGTAAGGACTCTTGCTGCGGCATTTTGAACTAACTGGAGCTTGTTTATGCACTTATCCAGACATCCAGACAGTAAGGCATTACAATAATCCAACCTGGAGGTAACGAAAGCATGGACTAGTTTTTCTGCATCATGCAATGACATTAAATTTCTTATCTTTGCAATATTTCTGAGATGAAAGAAAGCTATCCGGGTGATGTTATCAATGTGAGTTTCGAATGAAAGACTGGGGTCAATAATCACTCCGAGGTCTTTTACTGCTGCACGTGAAGAAACAGAAAGGCCATCCAGAGTTACTGTGTAATCAGAAAACTTACTTCTAGCTGTATGTGGTCCTAGCACAAGTACTTCAGTCTTGTCAGAGTTAAGCAGAAGGAAATTTATAAGCATCCAGTGTCTAATGTCCTTAACACATTCCTCAATTTTATTAAGCTGGTGTCTCTCATCAGGTTTTGCAGAGACATACAACTGTGTGTCATCAGCATAACAGTGGAAACTAATACAATGTTTACGAATAATATCGCCCAGAGGTAACATATATAGAGAAAAAAGCAGTGGACCCAAGACAGAACCTTGTGGAACACCAAACTTTACCTCGGTACGTCTAGAAATATCACCATTTATATCAACATACTGATAACGATCAGTTAGATAAGACCTGAGCCAGGAGAGGGCCATTCCCTTAACTCCCACAACATTTTCTAGTCTATCCAGAAGAATGGAATGATCAATGGTATCAAATGCTGCACTAAGGTCAAGCAACACAAGTAGCGAGACACAGCCCTGATCAGACGCCAACAGTAGGTCGTTTACTACTTTAACCAGTGCTGTCTCTGTGCTATGATGAGGTCTAAATCCTGACTGATACACCTCATGGATGTTATTCCTATGTAAATATGAGCATAACTGCTGTGCCACAGCTTTTTCAAGGATCTTGGAGATAAAGGGGAGGTTTGATATTGGCCGATAATTGGACAGCTGACAGGGATCAAGGTCAGGTTTTTTAATCAGGGGTTTGATAACTGCTAGTTTAAAGGATTTGGGTACATAGCCAATCATAAGAGAAGAATTTATTATTTTTAGAAGCGGTTCAATTACTCCAGGCATTATCTGTTTGAATAGATGTGTCAGTAAGGGATCTAGTACACAAGTTGAGGCTTTTGATGTAGAGATTAATGAAAGTAATTCAGTTTCTTTTAGGGGAGTAAAACATTCTAACTGATGATCTGATACAGTTATATTGTTAACTACAAGGTCACTTTCATTGTCTAACCTTAAATTAGTAGTTTGAATTTTTTGTCGGATATTCTCAATTTTGTCATTAAAAAAATTCATGAAGTCGTTGCTACTACATACTGCAGGTGTGCATGTGTTGATAGTGGACTTATTCCTGGTTAATTTTGCTACAGTATTAAATAGGAATCTAGGATTATTTTTGTTATCTTCTATTAGGGAGGAGAAATATGTTGATCTCGCAGCACTAAGAGCTTTTCTATACTTCAGGAAGCTCTCCTTCCAAGCTAATTTGAACACTACCAATTTTGTTTGACGCCATTTACGTTCCAATTTTCGAGTGGTCTGTTTTAATGTGCGAGTGTCATCATTATACCAGGGTGCTAATTTTTTGTCTCTGACCATTTTCCTTTTTAGAGGAGCTACATTATCTAAAGTATGGCGGAATGTTGACTCTAAGCATTCAGTTGCCTGATCAAGTTCTGCAGGGGCTGACAGTGACCCAATCAAAGTTGACAGCTCTGGGAGATCATTTATAAAGCTCTGTGCAGTAGTTGACATGAAAGTACGTTTAATACAGTAGCGTGGTGAGGTGCATATATTATTACTCAGACATATTTTGAATGAGATGAGACAATGATCTGAGATAACTTCAGACTGTGGAAGTATGACTATATTGTCTACGTTTAATCTGAATGTTAGTATTAGATCAAGGGTGTGACCACCATTATGGGTCGGTCCTATGACATTCTGCTTAATCCCGACTGAATCTAAGATGGACACAAACGCTGTTTTTAAAGGGTCTTCTAGGTTATCGAAGTGAATATTAAAATCTCCGACAACTAAAGCTTTGTCTAAGGAAATAACCAAATCTGAGATAAAATCTGCAAATTCAGAAAGAAACTCAGAATATGGCCCCGGGGGCCTGTAAATAATAAGCAATGGAATTAACTGGGTAGACTTATTTTTCGAGGCTACATACATTATATGAGTATGAAGAACTTCAAATGTATTAAATTTATAACCAGGTTTGTGTGTTACACCTAGATAATCGTTATAAATAACCGCGACGCCTCCTCCTCTGCCAGTTAGACGAGGCTGGTGTATATAACTGTATCCAGGAGGACTCGCTTCATTTAATGCTATCTATTCATTTGGCTTAATCCATGTTTCTGTTAAACACAGTACATTAAACTCCTGATCAGTAATGAGTTCATTAACCATTAGCGCTTTAGATGTAAGAGATCTAATATTTAATAGCCCCACCTTTAGATCAAAGGTGCTGGCAGCAGCTGTACAGTCAGTATAATCTAATTTTATATTGATTAGGTTACTGGAACAAACTCTCTGAAAATTTCTACCTTTTTGTTGAGCTCGGGGAACAGACACAGTCTCGATGTAGTGGGCCCTGAGTGACGACTCTGTGCAGCTAGCAGACAGTCGGTTTAGCCTGTTCGTCTGCTCCCTGGCCTTGGCTCTGGATTGTCAGAAATTAACTAGGCCTGTTCTGAGACTATGACCTATGCTGCAGGAAATGAGAGCAGTACCTTCCTGAGTGGGATGGATACCGTCCCGCCCTAACAGGCCAGCAGTGCCCTCAAAATTAGCCCAATTATCTATAAAGCCCACACTGTTTTCAGAGCACCACCTGGACAGCCAGCAGTTCAGCGACCATAACCTGCTGTAAGCTACATCGCCACGCCGCATTGGGATGGGGCCAGAGCATACTACAGCATCGGACATCGCCTTCGCTAATTTAAACACCTCTACAAAGTTACTCTTAGTAACCTCAGACTGACGAAGGCGTATATCATTAGCTCCTGCATGGATAACTATCTTTGAGAACCTGTGCTTGCCTAGGACCCTAAGATTACCTGCTATGTCCGGCGCCCTGGCTCCCGGTATACACCTGACTAAAGCTGCTGGTGCCCCTAAAGGCTGAGCTAATTTCATGTGCCGTATGATAGAGTCCCCTATAACCAGAGCTCTTTCAGGTTTCTCAGTGGGTGCATCACTAAGGAGAGCAAACCTGTTCGACACGTGACGCGGAGAGGAGTGGTGCTCCCGTGGGCGAGCCTCAGCGGTAGCTTTGGCTCTACGCTTATGCCGCCGAGCCGTCACCCATTCGCCCCGCTGTAAGGGCTCTAATGCCGGAGTTGGGGGATTGCTAACTCCACCTAGGGCGTCCAGACTTTCCCTAACAGAAACTACACTGTTCTCACGCTCACTAACCTGCTCTAAAGCCTGGACACGCGCTTCTAGCACTGAAATCTTCTCCGTCAGAGAGCTAACTAATCTGCACTTATCACAAGTAAAGCTAATAGAGCTATCGCTAGTGACGGAGGAAGAATGACTAATCATCCTGCACTCAGCACACTGAACAGGCTGAAGGTGTGCCATGATGAAAAGATTCACGTACCTTAAATGAAGATCTGTTGATATTAAAGCAGATCAGATGGCCTCCGCTTGTGGACTTTACACAGGAGGAGAGAAAAAGAAAGCTTCCGGTCTCGGCGTTCTTCCGAAAAAAGAAAGAGAAAAAAACGGAAAAAGGAAAGCGAAAGTGAAAAGTACAAATATGAAAGCGACAGTATAATAAAAATGAAGAGGATACTGGAAATTTATTTATAGAAAAAAAGTTAAAAAAGGATTAGTAATTAACGCCGGCACTCGCGGGAAAAAGGACTCGGCGCGAACAACTCAGGAAACAGGAAGTGCGTAAATCCAGACATTGTCCTTCGTTACAGGTATGTCTGTGTGGGTGTAAACATCTGGCAGACTGATGTACTTGCTCTCGGTCAGACCGCACACCTCTAGGTCAGAGAGAATGAAGCAGGAAACAGGTTTCTCCTGGCCCATGGTATGAAGTAGCACTTGCGTCTTCTTACCGTTGATACCCAGCCGTCTCATCAATCGTTCGGAGCAAAACGTTGTGGAACTTCCTGAGTCCATAAACGCATACGCTTCTATGGTGTTGTTGCTTTTCTTAGATTTGATGCGCACTGGCACAATGGAAAGGATACAGTTGCTGCCTCCGGCCCTGGTGACTGCTGAGAGTTCACTCTTGGATGACATTTGCTCTTGGGGCATTGAGTGTCCACTGGTGGAGTCTTCACTTGACTTCTCAGGCTTGGCTGTTGCTTGGTTGTCATCTTCCTCTCTTTTCGTGTGAAGCAGACTTGGGTGTTTCTTACCGCAGATTTTACACATGGCTTTCCTTTTGCAGTCTTTTCCCATGTGCCCCTGAGTAAGACACCCGAAACAAAGACCTTTTCCTTTAAGGAATTCTATTCTTTCTTTATTCGGCAGACCTCGGATTTTGTTGCATGCACTCAGAGCGTGTCCCTTGTTGCAGTACAGACATGGCTCTTGAAATGTGTTGCTTATCTGCTTGGTCCTTCTAGAGTCTGAGGCATCTTCAGCTGGCGTGACACTCGTAGCTAGGCCAGTGGCTCTTTTCAGTCGACCCGTTGTAAGTTTATTGTTTGACTTACTCTTTTCCTTAACTTTGGCAGGGTCTCTGACATCACCGAACAGTGGGTCTGACGCTATCTTAGCTTGTCTGTTGATAAACCCCACAAGATCGGAGAAGTCTGCTCTTCTTCCTTCATTCTCTTGTATGTCGAACGCTACGACTCTCCATCTTTCACAAAGCCTGAAGGGCAACTTGTGGACAACTAGCCGAAGGTTGCTCAGGCTGTTCATCTCTTCTAGGTACTCCAAGTCCTTTATGACATTGTTGCACCCAGTGAGAAAGATAGAGAAGCTGTGAAGTGACTTAGCATCTTCTGCTTTGATTTGAGGCCATTTGACAGCCTTGTCAATGTAAGCCGCAGCTATTCTCTGCTCACTACCATAATAATAGGTCAAGAGCTTTCTTGCCTTCTTGTATCCTTGTTGTGCGCTCATGTGTTGGCAACTTCTCACCAGCTCTCTAGGTTCACCTGTGGTGAATTGTTCTAAATAATACAGACGATCTGCATCATTGTCTGTACGGCTATGAATGATGTGCTCAAATGCCCTCAGGAATGGCAGGAACTCAAGAGGATCGCCACTGAATTCAGGGACCTTTCGTTGAGGTAAGTTGGCTAGCCTCTGCTGTGTGACTAACATCTCAGTGATATCCTTCTGTTTCAATATCACTTCACCAAGTTCAACTTGCCTTCCACTGGGATGTGTGCCTGCACCATCATCGTTTTCTTTCTTCACTTGCACATATGGTGTGTGCCTAGCTGGACCATGAAATGCACTGTTATCTGGGATAACTCGAGGATGACTGGTTAATTTAGGTTTGACATCTGGCCCATGACGTGGGATGGTTGCAGCTGTACGCATGTTCTTGTTGAGGTATGAATTCATCCCATCATCCATGTTCTCTACGTTATCATATTCTTCCATAACTTGTAACTTTGCTGTGGACTCTGCAATAGCAGTTTCAACATCTAGCTTCTCCATTTGAGTCTTCAACTGAATCTTCTTTGCCTTCAACTGCGCCATGAGCTGTGCTTCCATTTCAGCCTCTTCCAACTGCAGTGCTGCCTTTTTCTCAAGTGCGGCTGCGCGCGCGAGTAAGGCTGCTCGATGAGCTTCCTCCTTTCTACGATGAGACGAAGCATGAGATGACGCATTTGAGTGTCTACTACAAACACTTCGTGCTGGGACTGAAACATATTTTTGTTGTACAATGGATGCACTGTCTTCCGGATGCACCTCTTCAACGGCAGACTCACCTTGCTGTTTTACTTCAATTATCCACTGCTCCATAGTGGTTAAAAAATTCTCATACTTTGTGAGATTAGGCTCACTCCAATACTGCTGGTCAGCTTTTCTTTCCTCTTCTGACAACAACTCACTTACTGCATTGTTCACCTCAATAAACTCATTCAGTAATTTTGAGTATTCACAAAGATGATCCTTTTCTACTACAAGTGCATTGGAATCATCATCCATTAGATTTTCTATTTCCTCTGCTTTGGAGACAAGGCGTGCTAAAACACGTTTTCTATATGTCATTTGCTTATCAAGCTTTTCCTCTAAAGCCTTTTGAGTCAACTTGATCTTTCTTTTAGAAGTGACTAGCTCGACATTGCCCTCCATTTTGTTCTCATCCACAGACATTTCGAATGGCTCTTTATGTTAGATAAGTCACTTATAACAGCAAACTCTTGCTCTGAAATCCAATGAACTGTCCTTTAATCTCAAAACGTAGTTTTCCGAAGTAAGATTCAAGGGCTGTGTTTCCAGAGGCAAACTTGAGCTTCTTTTCAGCTGAAATGACTTGCTAACAACAGCACATTTCCCAACCCATCATGTATGGCTACTTAGCTGGCAGCTTAGCACCTCTTGAAACATTACTAAAATGACTCAGTCATGTTACTTGGCTTCGGTGATTACAGTGACAAAATCATCCCAATTTCGCCATTACTTGCGAGATCTCAAGCATTACTTATTTGTTCAATCAAATTGGACATTTGTGTACTCATCCAACATCACTGAAGTCGTCTGGAAATCCGAAGGTGTGCACCGCGCTCCGTCCTTCTCAAGCTAGCTTGCTTCCTTCATGAACGCGTGACCAACGCATGCGAAATTTTCCTCGGATTCCCTCGGGTCTTCTCTCACCCTCGGTGACTGTTTTCTACTTAATGTAGTGGCTAAATGTTTCTTTTTAGCTTCTAAACATTTTCTTCTCAAGATTCATGCAAATAACCACTCAGTCAGACGGAATGAACGAGTCTACTCGTGTTGAAGTTTGAACGATGGTAGAAAACAGTGTGTTTGCCCCGTCTTTACTGAAGTCTCACACATAAACAAACACACAGCAGTTTTACATCCGGTAGATGTGCGAGCTCCAGAACGTCATTGCTCAGCGTGAGTTCCTATTGGCTATATATCTCAGAAAATTCTAAGCATTAAACTGAATGCAGATACTACTAAATGTGAATTATAAATTACTAATGCAGTTAATAGAGTAATCATAAACATTCTAAATATTGCAAATACCAAATATATTCAAATAATAACATGACTAAATATGAGCTTAAATTACTGAATAGAAAATGGCACCAATATATTCATTAATATGAAAAATTCACAAAATATTACAATATCAAAAAACAGCGAAAAATGAAAAGTGAAAAAGTGAAAACTATAAATATAATTATAATTGCCTTTTAATAACTATCTCCAGCCTGAAAGAGGCTACTTCACAGTTTGGTGCCAGAGCTCCGTTCGATCACCCAGTCGCAAGACCGGGATCCCCAGGGTGCACCTGTCTTAATGACGGAGGTGGAGCTGGCTTGAGTGCCTTGTAAGCCTAGCAGTATAACAGAGTTACGCGTCACACAATTTGCACCCCAACAAATTCTCCCAACAAAGGTACCATTCTCTTTTCCCTCATCCCAGAAGACTTGCCAAGAACCTCTTCTGCTGACTCACATAATATATTTGTAATGATTGAGTTTAACTCATCAACATCATTACTCATATCTGACATTAGCCTACATCAGCCTACCACTTGCCTTCATGCTATATAACCCCCAATTTGCTTCTCTCATTTTCCATCTTGGAAACCAATTCTCTTCAAGGCACACATTTTGATTTCTAATACTTAACCAAATAATATAGTGCTTGCTACCAAGATAATTTTCATTAACCTCCCACTCTCTTATCCCTGCTATCTGATCAGATACTATTGTAAGATCTATTGCTGATTCTGTTCCATGAGATGCATCAAACATAGTGTTCCTTCCATCATTTAAACAAACCAACTTATAATCATCCATAAACTCCTTGATAGTGCTCCCATTTTCATCCACCTTAGTACCTCCTCCCAGAGTGTTATGTGCATAAAATCTCCACACAGTACTAACTTTCCATTTATCCCCTCACACATACCATCTAGCACCTCTCTCAAGATTCTTTTACCAGGGTTATAAAAGTTGATAATTTTAATCTTAGTTTTACCTACCCAAATCTCAACTAGAATTGCTTCAACCTCTTTATCTATATTTAAAGCTCTGTAATTAATCCCCTGCTAAATAAATGTGGCCACTCCACCTCCTGCAGTATCCCTGTCTTTACGCACTGCTACGTATCCATATATTATTAAATCAAGTGATGGTTTTAGCCAGGTTTCCTGTATACAGATAATGTTTGGTTTAACAATTTGTTCCTCAATAAAGTGTTTTAGTTCCTGACCATTAGCAATTAAGCTCCTGGCATTCCACTGCAGAATAGATAAAGTCATTATTAACTACCACATGGTGCTTGATTACTATATCAGATACCCCTAATGCCATATTGTGAATGGAATCAACTGACAATTCATGAATCTCTAAATACTTTTCCACTGCTTTTTAAATTATTTTAATTTTATTAATTCTACTTGCTACTTGGGCTGAGCAATTAACCACTTCCACCATAAAAGCAATGAATTTTTTCTTATCCACAATTAAAGTCTCTTCAGTTACTTTACAGCATTTCAGAGTCGTTTGAGTTTGACTAAGGGAGTCATACCCTTGATTTTGCTTGGTTTTCTTTGTCAACCTTTTTAATGGCTTCAGCATAAGTAACGCTCTCTTTCACCTTAACATTTTGCACTCGAATTGCTCTTTTATACATCTTGTTATTGCTCCATACCACACTGTCTGTCAGTTCTGTAATACATCCCCAATTCCCCAAAAAGTTGGGACAGTGTGGAAAATGCTTATAAAAATAAAAAGAAAGGTCTGTAAATTCTATTCACCCTGTACTATATTGAAAACACCAATGCATAGAGGATATTAAATGGCTGCGCAAAGACAAGAAGTTTATCTTTGAATGGTGAGTGTATATTTCATGCACTCTCAAAAGAGATGTGTTAAAAACAACACATATTTAACACATCAGCGTGTTTATATAAGGACAACACAGTTTGTGTTAATAAATGTGTTGAACTCTATAACACAGTAACTGTGTTGAACTATTTAACACACTAGTGTGTTAAAACAACACAGTTTGTGTTTTATTTATTTATTTATATAAATAAATAAATATGTGGTCGGAGTCCACATATTATAAATATGTGGTCGGAGTCCACATATATTATATTGTGTGTTATATAAATAAAACACAAACTGTGTTGTTTTAACACACTAGTGTGTTAAATAGTTCAACACAGTTACTGTGTTATAGAGTTCAACACATTTATTAACACAAACTGTGTTGTCCTTATATAAACACGCTGATGTGTTAAATATGTGTTGTTTTTAACACATCTCTTTTGAGAGTGTGAGAGTAGCAAACAAGTATTTTTCAACATGAGAAGATAAACTTCATATCGTCATGTCACTGTGTAAAGTTCTTTAAATGATATGGACACATCCACAAAAAAAATATGCAAGTTAATCAAAAGAATTTGAATTTTGATTTGGTTTGCCATTTTGACAGCGCGAGTCAAGTCAGCGGGAAAACACTGGGAGTGATGATGTCAAAGTGAAATATCAGGAAATATTTCACTCAGATCCATGATATAGTTTCAATGAAAATTATGAGTTTTTCAACACGAGAAGATAAACTTCATATCTTCATGCTAACATGATCCTCACTCATGAGGATATTGATGAATTGTTTTGATTAACTTGTGTAGTTTTTGTTTGTCAATGTGTCGATATAATAAAATGAAAATTACATGTTGGCTTGAAGATACAAAGTTTATCTTCTTGTGTTGAAAACTCATATTTTTCAGACAAAATACATCCTGGACCTGAGTAACATATTTTCCAATATCTTCACTCATGAGGATGTCAATGTAATATCCCCTTTCTCTTTCTCTCTCATATATATCTTGTACATTGGCACCTGCAAGAGGGTGGGATATACAGCATGTGAACAGTCAGTTCTTGAAGGTGATGTGTTGAAGCAGGAAAAATGGGCAAGCATAAGGATCTGAGTGACTTTGACAAGGACCAAATTTTGATGGCTGGATGACTAGGTCAGAGCATTTCCAAAATGACAGTTCTTGTTGAGTGTTCCTGGGATGCAGTGGTACTGCATATTATTATCCCATTAACTTCAACAGCCCTTTTATATAAATATATATACACACACACACACATACATACATATACACACACACACATATATATATCAGGGCTTTGAACCAGAATTTTTTTCCTATTGGTTCGTTCCGAACAGAAACGGAATTTTAACGTTTCTGGTTTTGGGTTCCACCATTAAATAGACATTCTCGAACCGGTTAGAACAAAAAAATTTCATTCCTGGAACGGTTAATTACGTTCCCTGTCAGCTGTTTAACAAATGGCTATAAAATGATGTCTCTGTCTCATCCAGCTTAAGCCAAATGTAGGCTAATTCTATTACAACCTTCATTAAATAAGACAAGAAATAATTCAAAACAATTATTATTTCAAATGTTGGCGATTTGGATTCTCAGTATGTCTTCCCATCTACACAAACAGAAAAAGTGCCAAAAATGAAAGATAATTCGTTTAGTGTGTTACCAAAGGCTAGTCACGCCCTATAGAGGGCTACCGCATGACGTCACCGCGCCGCGAGATTTTGTTAGGCGCCATATTGGAAGACCAAGTACACATCTATGCAAGTACATACATACATACATAAAACAAACTACACCTGAAATGTAGCCAGGGCCGGTTCTGCCCTAATCTGGACCCGGGTGCAACATCGCGCAAACCCCCCCCCCAAAAAAAAAAAACCAGTCTAAATCAGGACAACCATCACATAACTATAACTATAAACATTTTATATCAACTATTTTAACTAAATGGGCTATAATAAATAAGCCTGCAGGCAGCCACGGCGGGCTGCCTCAGAAAAGTAACCATTCAATGACACAACTGAAAGCCTGCAGCCATGGCGGGCTGCCTTAAAAAGTAACCATTTGTCCTACCTTAAAACTCGTTTTGCATTTTCTGCCTCCTTTTTTGTATTTTCGACCCTCCGTTTATTTTCTTTCCTTTTCTGAAAACCCGATTTGTGTCCAGACATTTTGTTCTGCTACCAACGAACTAACTCGTCAGGTCTCGTCTCTCGAGCCCGCGATGATTCCCGTGGGAAGAGCAACAATTGATACATTTTTACAAACAGCCAATAGGGAGGTTGCAACATTCAGGCTCTTCTTTGCTCAGACACTCAGTAATGCACTTATTCACTTATTATCACATGGAGACGTGATAGTAGTCCACCTTCCCGCTCTCTCCATTCAGTCAGCGAACGTCACACAGGAAGTGAACCCCAGCGGGTCATAGAAACTTGCACAGGAGAAAAATGACTTTTTTATTTGTAGGCTACAGAAACTTTGAGGAACGAAATAAAAACCGGTATTAACCGGTTACCATTATTTTTAATAAGCGTTTCTGTTACGGAACATAAAAAATAATAAAGTTTCTGGTTTCGTTTCTGTTCCATGTGAAATAGAAAAAGTTCCCGGTTTTCGTTTTCGTTCCTTGAACCGGTTCAAAGCCCTGATATATATATATATATATATATATATATATATATATATATATATATACACAGTGGTGCTTGAAAGTTTGTGAACCCTTTAGAATTTTCTATATTTCTGCATAAATATGACCTATAACATCATCAGATTTTCACACAAGTCCTAAAAGTAGATAAAGAGAACCCAGTTAAACAAATGAGACAAAAGTATTATACTTGGTCATTTATTTATTGAGGAAAATGATCCAATATTACATATCTGTGAGTGGCAAAAGTATGTGAACCTCTAGGATTAGCAGTTAATTTGAAGGTGAAATTAGAGTCAGGTGTTTTCAATCAATGGGATGACAATCAGGTGTGAATGGGCACCCTGTTTTATTTAAAGAACAGGGATCTATCAAAGTCTGATCTTCACAACACATGTTTGTGGAAGTGTATCATGGCACGAACAAAGGAGATTTCTGAGGACCTCAGAGAAAGCGTTGTTGATGCTCATCAGGCTGGAAAAGGTTACAAAACCATCTCTAAAGAGTTTGGACTCCACCAATCCACAGTCAGACAGATTGTGTACAAATGGAGGAAATTCAAAACCATTGTTACCCTCCCCAGGAGTGGTCGACCAACAAAGATCACTCCAAGAGCAAGGCATGTAATAGTCGGCGAGGTCACAAAGGACCCTAGGGTAACTTCTAAGCAACCAAAGGCCTCTCTCACATTGGCTAATGTTAATGTTCATGAGTCCACCATCAGGAGAACACTGAACAACAATGGTGTGCATGGCAGGGTTGCAAGGAGAAAGCCACTGCACTCCAAAAAGAACATTGCTGCTCGTCTGCAGTTTGCTAAAGATCACGTGGACAAGCCAGAAGGCCACTGGAAAAATGTTTTGTGGACAGATGAGACCAAAATAGAACTTTTTGGTTTAAATGAGAAGTGTCATGTTTGGAGAAAGGAAAACACTGCATTCCAGCATAAGAACCTTATCCCATCTGTGAAACATGGTGGTAGTAGTATCATGGTTTGGGCCTGTTTTGCTGCATCTGGGTCAGGATGGCTTGCTGTCATTGATGGAACAATGAATTCTGAATTATACCAACGAATTTTAAAGGAAAATGTCAGGACATCTGTCCATGAACTGAATCTCAAGAGAAGGTGGGTCATGCAGCAAGACAACAACCCTAAGCATACAAGTTGTTCTACCAAAGAATGGTTAAAGAAGAATACAATTAATGTTTTGGAATGGCCAAGTCAACGTCCTGACCTTAATCCAATCGAAATGTTGTGGAAGGACCTGAAGCGAGCAGTTCATGTGAGGAAACCCATCAACATCCCAGAGTTGAAACTGTTCTATATGGAGGAATGGGCTAAAATTCCTCCAAGCCGGTGTGCAGGATTGATCAACAGTTACTGGAAACGTTTAGTTGCAGTTATTGCTGCACAAGGGGGTCACACCAGGTACTGAAAGCAAAGGTTCATATACTTTTGCCACTCACAGATATGTAATATTGGATCATTTTCTTCAATAAATAAATGACCAAGTATCATATTTTTGTCTCATTTGTTTAACTGGGTGCTCTTTATCTACTTTTAGGACTTGTGTGAAAATCTGATGATGTTTTAGGTCATATTTATGCAGAAATATAGGAAATTCTGAAGGGTTCACAAACTTTCAAGCACCACTGTATATATATATATATATATATATATATATATATATATATATATATGTATGTGTGTGCGCGTGCGTGCGCGTGTGTGTGTGTGTGTATATATATATATATATATAAAATCTCCTTCTCACCCCCGGCGAGGGGGTGGGGGTGGGGGGTGGTATCCATGTCATCCTCAAGCTCGGGTCCTCTACCAGAGGCCTGGGAGTTTGAGGGTTCTGCGCAGTATCTTCGAT
This sequence comes from Neoarius graeffei, assembly GCF_027579695.1. Lineage (NCBI taxonomy): Eukaryota > Metazoa > Chordata > Actinopteri > Siluriformes > Ariidae > Neoarius > Neoarius graeffei. The sequence continues at coordinate 14,028,534 of NC_083589.1, read as the reverse complement.
GTTCCTAGTACTGCGCTCTTCTGGACTGAGGCTTCAGATGTTGTTCCTGGGATTTGCTGGAGCCACTCTCCCAGTTTGGGGGTTACTGCCCCAAGTGCCCCCACTACCACGGGGACCACGCAACCCTTGACCTTCCACATCCGTTCCAGCTGCTCTTTCAACCCTTGATACTTCTCAAGTTTCTCATGTTCTTTCTTCCTGATTTTGCCGTCAGCTGGAATCGCCACATCTATCACCACCACCCTCTTCTGCTCTTTGTCCACCACCACTATGTCCGGTTGGTTAGCCAGGATCTGTTTGTCAGTCTGGGTAAGCTGAAGTCCCACAGAACCTTGGCCCTGTTGTTCTCAGCCACCTTCTGTGGTATGGCCCATTGGGACTTGGGTACTTCTATTCCATACTGGTTGCAGATGTTCCTGTATACTATCCCAGCCACTTGGTTGTGCCTCTCCATGTACGCTGATCCAGCTAGCATCTTACACCCTGCTACTATGTGCTGGACTGTTTCAGGGGCTTCTTTGCACAGTCTGCATCTTGGGTCTGATCTACTCTGGTAGATCCTGGCCTCTATGGCTCTTGTGCTTATGGCCTGTTCTTGTGCTGCCATGATTAGTGCCTCTATGCTGTCTGTCAGTCCTGCATTATCCAGCCACTGGTAGGATTTCTTGATATCAGCCACTTCCTCTATCTGATGGTGGTACATGCAATGTAGGGGTTTGTCCCTCCAGGTTGTCTGTTCCTCCTCCTCCTCTGCACTCTCATCAGGGTTCTGCTGCCTGAGACATTCACTTAGCAGTTCATCCTTTGGGGCCATCTTTCTGATGTATTCTCGGATTTTCAATGTTTCATCCTTGACCGTGGTCTTGACGCTCACTAGCCCTCGGCCTCCCTCTTTCTGCTTAGTGTATAGTCTCTGGGTGCTGGACTTGGGGTGGAACCCTCCATGCATGGTGAGGAGCTTTCTAGTCTTTATATCTGTGGCTTATATCTCCTCCTTTGGCCAGTTTATGTAACCAGCAGGGTATCTGATGACTGGTAGTGCGTACATGTTGATGGCTCGGACCTTGTTCTTACCATTCAGCTGACTTTTCAGGACCTGCCTTACTCTCTGGAGGTATTTGGCTGTGGTTGACTTCCTTGTGGCCTCTTCATGGTTTCCATTAGCCTGTGGGATGCCAAGGTACTTGCAGCTGTCTTGGATATCACCTATGTTGCCCTCTGGTAGGTCAATCCCCTCAGTCCAGATCATCTTGCCTCTGTTTGAGACCATCCAGCCACACTTGTCCAATCCGAATGACATCCCTATGTCATCGCTGTAGATCCGGGTGGTGTGGATCAGCGAGTCTATTTCTCGCTCATTCCTGGCATACAGCTTGATGTCATCCATGTAGAGCAGGTGGCTGATTGTTGCCCCACTACGGAATCAGTACCCGTAGCCGCTCTTCGTGATGATCCGACTGAGGGGGTTCAGGCCTATGCAGAACAGCAGTGGTGATAGCGCATCTCCTTGGTATATGCCGCACTTGATGTTGACTTGGGCAATGGGTTTTGAGTTGGCCTCTAGGGTTGTCTTCCACATTTCCATTGAGTTCTGGATGAAGGTCCTTAGGTTCCTGTTGATCTTATACAGTTCCAGACATTCCAGTATCCATGTGTGTGGCATTGAGTCGTAGGCTTTTTTGTAGTCAATCCAGGCAGTGCACAGGTTGGTCTGTCTCTTCTTACAGTCTCGGGCGACTGTTCTACCGACCAGTAGCTGGTGCTTGGCTCCTCTGGTGTTACTGCCAATCCCTTTCTGTGCCTCGCTCATGTATTGAGCCACATGCTTACTCATTTTTGCCACAATGATGCCTGACAGGGCCTTCCATGTTGTGCAGAGACAGGTAATTGGTCGGTAGTTGGATGGGATGGGTCCCTTCTGGGGGTCCTTCATGATTAGGACTGTCCTGCCTTGGGTTAGCCATTCTGAGTGGGTCTCATCCCTCAGCAGCTGGTTCATCTGTGCTGCTAGGCGTTCATGGAGTGCAGTTAGCTTCTTCAGCCAGTACGTATGGATCATATCGGGGCCTGGTGCTGTCCAGTTCTTCATCTTTGACACTGCCATTGAGATGGTTACTGGTTCTTGTTCTGGGAGGTTGCTGTGGTCAGTTCTTAGGTCCACTAACCATTGGGCATCGGTGGTGTGTGATGCCTTTCTTTCCCATATGTCTTTCCAGTATTTTTCCACCTCAGCTCTTGGTGGGTCTGACTGGTTGTTGTTCCCCTGCCACTGAGAGTACACCTTGGCTGGTTCAGTGGAGAACAGCTTGTTTATTCTCCTGGCCTCTCCCTCCTTGGTGTATCTCTTCAACCGGGTGGCCAGAGCTGTTAGTCACTGTTTGGCAGTTGGAGGTTCATCAGGGTTCATCAACAACTCAGTAATGGAGAGTGAGTTGTACTTCCTGGGTGCCCCTTTATTCACCATGTTCCCTTTCTGTAGTTCAGCTAGCTGGCTAACTTCTCTCCATGCTGCCTTTATCTTGGCCTCTAATCGTCTCTTCCATGGTGGATACTGTTTGTTATGTCCCGAGCCCACCTTGTGTCCAAGCATCTCCATGATTACTGTTGCTGTACTGTGTATCAGCTTGTTGGTCTCAGTGATGGTTCTTGTGGAGATTGTCTTCAGAGCAGCATTCACATCTACTAGTAGATCTTCTGAAGGTACTTGGCAACTCAGCTTCGGTATTCGTCGGGGGCTCCAGGTTTCCAGTTGGGTCACAATCTTCCTTCTCAGGTCAGCAGCTCTTATGTTGAGGCTGTTAGGTGTTGGGGCTTGGTACCCAATCTCTGGTTGTGGGGTCCCCGCTGACCTGTCTTCCTGGCTCCCTCTTGCCGTAGCATCGTTGTTGTATTTCATTAATCTCTAGTTGTGATAGTAGATTTCGATCACGGATGTTGGAACACTGGGCTAATAGCTGTTTCTTTGTTAGCCTTGATTGTGGGTTTCGTAGTATCCAATGGTCCCACATTCGCTGCATGTATCCCCTCTTTCTGGGATTGCTTGTATAGTAGGCTTCCAGCAAATCCGTATTTTCCAGCAAATCCATCGATGTCTTGTTCCAGTAGCCCATTTCTCATCAGTTTGCCCTGGTTCCCTAGCAACTGACGCAGACCTTGTTGACCCAGGTGACGTCTGAGCTGGTATGACTCTATCAGTTATGTCTTCACTCATTCCTGAGGTAGGCTGATATATCATGAGGGACCCTTATAAGGACCCTTACTGGATGATGTTTTGCCCCGACCGGGATTCGAACCCCAATCTCCCGCGTCATAGTCAGTGAGTATTACCACTGTACTATCCAGCTGATTTTATATATATATATATTACCACAATGAATTTTGAACAAAACAATTCAGATGCAGTTGAATTTCAGACTTTCAGCTTTAATTCAGTGGGTTGAACAAAATGATTGCATAAAAATGTGAGGAACTAAAGCATTTTTTAAACACAATCCCTTCATTTCAGGGGCTCAAAAGTAATTGGACAAATTAAATAATTGTAAATAAAATGTTCATTTCTAATACTTGGTTGAAAACCCTTTGTTGGCAATGACTGCCTGAAGTCTTGAACTCATGGACATCACCAGACACTGTGTTTCCTCCTTTTTAATGCTCTGCCAGGCCTTTACTGCAGCGGTTTTCAGTTGCTGTTTGTTTGTGGGCATTTCTGTCTGAAGTTTAATCTTTAACAAGTGAAATGCATGCTCAATTGGGTTGAGATCAGGTGACTGACTTGGCCATTCAAGAATATTCCACTTCTTTGCTTTGATAAACTCCTGAGTTGCTTTGGCTTTATGTTTTGTGTCATTGTCCATCTGCTTTATGAAACGCCGACCAATCAGTTTGGCTGCATTTAGCTGGATTTGAGCACACAATATGTCTCTGAATACCTCAGAATTCATCCGGCTGCTTCTGTCCTGTGTCACATCATCAATAAACACTAGTGACCCAGTGCCACTGGCAGCCATGCATGTCCAAGCCATCACACTGCCTCCACCGTGTTTTACAGATGATGTGGTATGCTTTGGATCATGAGCTGTACCACACCTTTGCCATACTTTTTTCTTTCCATGATTCTGGTCGAGGTTGATCTTGGTTTCATCTGTCCAAAGAATGTTCTTCCAGAACTGTGCTGGCTTTTTTAGATGTTTTTTAGCAAAGTCCAATCTAGCCTTTTTATTCTTGAGGCTTATGAGTGGCTTGCACCGTGCAGTGAATCCTCTGTATTTACTTTCATGCAGTCTTCTCTTTATGGTAGATTTGGATATTGATATGCCTTCTTCCTGGAAAGTGTTGTTCACTTGGTTGGCTGTTGTGAAGGGGCTTCTCTTCACCATGGAAATTATTCTGCGATCATCCACCACTGTTGTCTTCTGTGGGCATCCAGGTCTTTTTGCATTGATGAGTTCACCAGTGCTTTCTTTCTTTCTCAGGATGTACCAAACTATAGATTTTGCCACTCCTAATATTGTAGCAATTTCTCAGATGGGTTTTTTCTGTTTTCACAGCTTAAGGATGTTTTGTTTCACCTGCATGGAGAGCTCCTTTGACCACATGTTTTCTTCACAGCAAAATCTTCCAAATGCAAGCACCACACCTCAAATTCAACTCCAGGCCTTTTATCTGCTTAATTGAAAATGACATAACGAAGGAATTGCCCACACCTGCCCATGAAGTAGCCTTTGAGTCAATTGTCCAATGACTTTTGGTCCCTTTAAAAACAGGGTGGCACATGTTAAGGAGCTGAAACACCGAAACCCTTCATCCAATTTTAATGTGGATACCCTCAAATGAAAGCTGAAAGTCTGGACTTTATGTCCATGTCCATTATATAACTATAACTTGAATATGTTTCAGTAAACAGGTAAAAAAAAAAATTTGTGTCAGTGTCCAAATATATATGGACTTAACTGTAAGTATATATATATATATATATATATATATATATATATATATATATATATATATATACAGTTATGTGTGTGTGTGTGTGTGTGTGTGTGTGTATGTATGTATGTATGTATGTATGTGTGTGTGTGTATATATATATATATATATATATATATATATATATATATACACACACAGTGGGGCAAAAAAGCATTTAGTCAGTCACCAATTGTGCAAGTTCTCCCACTTAAAAAGATGAGAGAGGCCTGTAATTTTCATCATAGGTATACCTCAACTATGAGAGACAAAATGAGAAAAAGAAAATCCAGAAAATCACATTGTTTGATTTTTAAATAATTTATTTGCAAATTATGGTGGAAAATAAGTATTTGGTCAATAACAAAAGTTCATCTGAATACTTTGTTACATATCCTTTGTTGGCAATGACAGAGGTCAAATGTTTTCTATAAGTCTTCACACACTGTTGCTTGTATTTTGGCCCATTTCTCCATGCAGACCTCCTCTAGAGCAATGATGTTTTGGGGCTGTCGCTGGGCAACATGGACTTTCAACTCCCTCCAAATATTTTCTATAGGGTTGAGATCTGGAGACTGGCTAGGCCACTCCAGGACCTTGAAATACTTCTTACGAAGCCACTCTTTCATTGCCCGGGTGGTGTGTTTGGGATCATTGTCATGCTGAAAGACCCAGCCACATTTCATCTTCAATGCCCTTGCTGATGGAAGGAGGTTTTCACTCAAAATCTCATGATACATGGCCCCATTCATTCTTTCCTTTACATGGATCAGTCGTCCTGGTCCCTTTGCAGAAAAACAGCCCCAAAGCATGATGTTTCCACCCCCATGCTTCACAATAGGTATGGTGTTCTTTGGATGCAACTCAGCATTCTTTCTCCTCCAAACACGACAAGTTGAGTTTTTACCAAAAAGTTCTATTTTGGTTTCATCTGACCATATGACATTCTCCCAATCCTCTTCTGGATCATCCAAATGCTCTCTAGCAAACTTCAGACGGGCCTGGACATGTACTGGCTTAAGCAGGGGGACACGTCTGGCACTGCAGGATTTGAGTCCCTGGCGGCGTAGTGTGTTACTGATGGAAGCCTTTGTTACTTTGGTCCCAGCTCTCTGCAGGTTATTCACTAGGTCCCCCCGTGTGGTTCTGGGATTTTTGCTCACCGTTCTTGTGATCATTTTGACCCCATGGGGTGAGATCTTACATGGAACCCCAGATCGAGGGAGATTATCAGTGGTCTTGTATGTCTTCCATTTTCTAATAATTGCTCCCACAGTTGATTTCTTCACACCAAGCCGCTTACCTATTGCAGATTCAGTCTTCCCAGCCTGGTGCTTACTTACTTACTTACTTAGGCCCTTGGCTCCCTGCGGAGCATAGGCCATGGACAACCTCTCTCCAGCGTTGCCGATCCTGTGCTAGGTTTTCTGCATCTCGGAAAGAGTAGCCTGCTCTTCGCAGCTCGGCATCCAGGTCGCGTCACCATGTGTTCTTGGGGCGTCTTGGTTTTCTCTTCCCTTGAGGGTTCCATGTCAGGGACTGCCTGGTGACGTTCGAACTTGGCTTTCGCAAGGTGTGCCCAATCCAGTTCCACTTCCTTTGCAGGATGGTCTTCCCGATGGGTTCTTGTTTGGATCTTTCCCATAACACTTCGTTCCGTACATGGTCCGTCCAATGAATTCTCAGCATCCTTCTTAAACAGCAATTGATGAACGTCTGCAGTTTTTTGGTTGTTGTCTTGGTCAGCCTCCAAGTTTCTGAGCCATATAGGAGTACCTATTTGACATTTGAGTTGAACAGGGGCATCTTTATTGGGGTAGTCAGCTCTCTTGATTTCCAGATGTTTTTCATAGAGATGTAGACGGCCCTTGCTTTTCCTATTCTTGCCCTGATATCTTCATCGGATCCTCCCTGTTTGTTCACTATGCTGCCCAGATACGTGAAACTGTTGACTTCTTCGAGGGCCTTCTCCCCAAGCATAACTGCTTCATCATTAGCTGCATTTATCCTGAGTACTTTGGTCTTGCCAAGGTGGATGTTTAGCCCTATTTGTGTAGACACCTGTGCCAGGCATGTTGTCTTCTCTTGCATCTGACTGAGCTTGTGGGACAGCAATGCAAGGTCATCTGCAAAATCTAGGTCATCCAGCTGAGACCAAAGCGTCCATTGGATTCCATTTCTCCTGCCTTCAGTGGTCTTTTTCATGATGTAGTCGATCCCTAGCAGGAAAAGGAACGGTGATAGAAGGCAGCCCTGTCTGACCCCTGTTTTCACTTCGAAGCTGTTGGTCAGTTGTCCTCCATGCATGACTTTGTAAGACGAGCCTTCATAGATTTTCTGAATCAGCATGATGAACTTTTGTGGAATGCCATAGTGTTGCACAAGCTTCCAGAGTGTGTTCCTGTCGATGCTGTCAAAGGCTTTCTCATAGTCAATGAAGTTAACATACAGCGGAGAGTTCCACTCAATTGATTGTTCTATTATGATCCTGAGGGTGGCTATATGATCTATACAAGACCTATCTTTACGAAAACCTGCCTGTTGATCACGCAGTCTGCTGTCTACTGCTGCTTTTATTCTCTCCAGGAGTACTCTGTTGATGACTTTGCCCGTAACTGACAACAGCATTATCCCTCTGTAATTTTGGCAGTTGCTAAGGTCTCCTTTCTTTGGTATCTTGATCAGATAACCTTCTTTCCAATCCGGTGGTATCTCCTCCTCTTCCCAGATCTTGCTAAACAGGGTGTGTAGGGCATCTGTTGAGGTGTTTATGCTGGCTTTGATGGCTTCTGCAGGAACATTGTCTGGGCCTGCTGCTTTCCCATTTCTTAGAAGGGAGATTGCCTTTCTTATTTCATCTTTGCTTGGTTTGCTGCAGTCCAGATCTAGCAGGGTGTTGCAATTTGCAGTAGATCTTGAGGTGATGGTCGGTTGAGAAGCTCACTGAAGTGTTCTCTCCATCTATCGAGTTGGTCTTCTGTCCTGGTCAGCACCGTGCCTGCTTTGTCCCTGATAGGCTTGTCTGCTCGGTGGTGTTTCCCTGCAAGCTTCTTGGTGGTATCATATAATGCCTTCATATTTCTCTTGGCTGCTGCATCTTCAGCTTCCTTTGCCAGGTTGTCTGCATATTTCCTCTTGTCTGCCCGAACACTTCGTCTTACAGCTTTGTGGGCTTCGGTATACTTCTGTTGTGCTTCCTTTTTTTCAAGCTGGGTTCTGCTGTTGTTTAGCAATGACTTCTTAGTCTTCTGGTCTTCCACTTTTCTCACTGTTTCAGGGGAGATCCATTCCTTCTGTGTCTGCTTTTTCAGTCCCAAGGTGTTCTCACACTCGTCGGACCATAGGTTTTTCACCTGTTGCCATGTCTGGTCTACACTCAAGTCTTCATCTTCCAGCATTTCTTGTAGGGTCTGGTATCTGTTTGACACTGCCAAAGAGTATTCTGTGCATATTGCTTTGTCTTTCAGTGAATTAACATTGTACATTTTCCTGGCACTTCCTTTTGGTGCTTGGATTTTCTTTAGCTTGAGCTTCACCTTGGCCAGTAGTAGGTGGTGATCCAATGCTGCGTTGGCACCTCTTTGGACACGCACATCTAGCAGCGACTTCCGGAATTTCTTCTTGATGCAGACATGATTGATTTGGTTTTCTGTGACATGGTCTGGGGATATCCCTGCGGCCTTATGAATTCTTTTATGTGGGAAGATGCTGCCACCTATGATCAGGTTGTTTGAAGCACATAGGTTTGTGAATCTTTCTCCATTTTCATTCATTTCACCAAGACCATGTTTTCCCATCACTTCTTCCAAACCTGTATTGTCTGCTCCAACCTTTGCGTTCATGTCACCCATGACCACAAGTAGGTCTTTCTCACTGACATTTTCCAGGATGTTCTGTAGTCTATTGTAGAAGCTGTTTTTCAGGTCGTCATCTGCCTCATTTGTGGGAGCATAGCACTGTACTATGTGTAACTTAATCTTATTTTGTGTGGTCTTGAAGAGGGCTACAATTATTCTTGGGCCAGCTGCTTCCCAGCTAATCAGGGAGCATTGAGCTTCCTTTGTGAGCATGAGAGCCACTCCTTCTGTTTGGGATGCATTTTCGTCTTCATGGCCTGAATACAGTACCGTTTCTCCTGATGCTAATCGCAGCTGCCCTGAATTGGTCCATCTGGTCTCACTCAGTCCGAGGATTGAGATCTTGTAATTCTTCATTTCATTAGCAATCTGTGCTGTTTTCCTTGCTTCATACATTGTTCTTATGTTCCAGTTTCCTAGTCTCAGGGTTTTCTTGGAAGTCAGGAGGGCTATCGGCGGTGCAGCTTCCTCTCGGCTTTCACTGCACTGCGTCATTTTTCTCAGAGGCTGAGGCATTCCCTCTTCCAAGAAAGGTTGATTTGTTTCAGTTGTCCATGCTTCAGTAACAATGAATTGAACTGGGTGGGTTGTTAGCCCATCGCAGTAGGTGTTTTCTAGAGTTTTCCTTCTCCGAGCCATTGCCTCGTTTGCCTAGATCCGCGAGGAACTAGTTTCCAGGGTGTACCACTAGGAGGTGAGGTTGGCTGGGATGCCCTACGGTTCATCGGCAGGCTACTTGATTTCACTCTTCGCTAGGCTAGCCGACCCTCACAGCACTGGCTGTACTGCAAGGCGCATGGACACCCCTTACACCCCCCAGCCTGGTGCAGGTCTACAATTTTGTTTCTGGTGTCCTTTGACAGCTGTTTGGTCTTGGCCATAGTGGAGCTTGGAGTGTGACTGTTTGAGGTTGTGGACAGATGTCTTTTATACTGATAATGAGTTCAAACAGGTGCCATTAGTACAGGTAACGAGTGGAGGACAGAGGAGCCTCTTAACGAAGAAGTTACAGGTCTGTGAGAGCCAGAAATCTTGCTTGTTTGTAGGTGACCAAATACTTATTTTACCAAGGAATTTACCAATTAATTCATTAAAAATCCTACAATGCGATTTCCTGGATTCTTTCCCCCCATTCTGTCTCTCATAGTTGAAGTGTACCTATGATGAAAATTACAGGCCTCTCTCATCTTTTTAAGTGGGAGAACTTGCACAATTGGTGGCTGACTAAATACTTTTTTGCCCCACCGTGTATGTATATGTATTATATATATATTCATACACACACACACACACACACACACACACATACATTATATATATATATAAATATATATATATATATATATATATATATATACACACACACACACACACACACACTTTATATATATATATGTGTGTGTGTGTGTGTGTGTGTGTGTGTGTGTGTGTATGTATGTATATATATATATATATATATATATATATATATATATATATATATATATATATATGTGACCCCTCACCGAATCCAGGGACACATGTCGGCCGAAACGAATCCGAGATAATCGCAAAAGAAGCATTTTTTTTTTCCGAAATTTGTGATTTTTGTTTTTTTCCATTATGTGCAAGTTGAGATCTTGAAGAATGCAATCAGTATTTCAGATAATAGATTGTTTTGTTGGAAAAGCATACATTTTTTGTTGCAAATTGTCTCGTTTTTGTCAGGACTGTAGCCTGCTGGGGGGTGTGGGTAAATTACCATATGGGTCATCCACATGATGATTTAAGTCATTTGTTTTTTTTTTTCCGCGAATCAGATGTATGATCCGAGTTGAGCGCATGGCTACTTAACTGCATTCAGGCGTGTGATTTCACTATGGAATGAGTTACTAAACAGAGCGCAGAGGAGCCCCGCAAAGCAAACAGACACTCGGTATTTACATCGGAGATCACCATTTCTAGCAAAAAAAATGCAACCTCATTTTCCAGATTGAATGGAATACTTGAATGATTGGATGATACACGGACCATTCTAGGATTACATTCCATCGGAGGCATTGGTGTGTGCAAGGCACTGTTTCTCTTTCTGATGGGGTAAATTTATTAATCTAAGTCTGTGTGGTTATTTTTGCATGTAACGGAGAGTGTTGTGGTTTGGTTAAGCCTAGGTCACAACCGGACATACGATTTTTTGGCCGTGTGATTTTTGGCGTTTCCCAAATCGCTGCGGTTTTTTTTTTGTTCACGGAGAAAGACGCGCATTGGCCGTAAGTTTGTCTTGCAACCTGAAAAAAATGTAAGCGCCTGTAGAGTTTGTTTGACATGACAAAGAACCTCTGCGGCCAGTCTGCAGCTCGAAAATCAGCACATCACACGCGCGCTCTCGTGCTTTTCACACGCGCGCTCTCGTGCGTTTCATGCGTGCTCTCCATGTGTTTCTTGCATTTTTTGCATGTAGACCGGCTGTAGCAGCACGGTACGGCCGGTTGTGACCAAGGCTATCTTTCTTTCTTACGGTGTGAGTAATTTTTCAACCACAAAACATTAAAGTATACTTTAGGACTTATTTTTGTACTTCATAATTGTGTTTGGCATACTTTGCATGGAAGGAAAATTGACGTGGTGATCTTTGTTTGCATGAAAGTAGTATCGTGCTAGCTAGTAAGGGGTAGGGCTTTCCTTAATGTCATGCAAATGAGCACCATTATGTGCCAACCCTACACCCAGAGTAGCTGAAATGGAAAACTTTGAGGGTGATTTTCTCCCTTTTCTGTTTTAAGAAGTATACACTTTCAAAAGGCCACACATTCTTCAAATATTGTCAGATCTCCACATGGAAGGCATCATTGGAAAGCTTAGAAACTGTACTTTCTGAATCTGTCAATAACTCAAAATGCCCCCGGGCCAACATGTGTCCCTGGATTCTGTGATCTGCCACACACACACACACACACACACACACACACAAAATAAATAAATATATATATGCAGGCAAGGACAAAAAACACTAGCACAAAAAACATGAAAAGGACAAAACATAGTGCAAAAACCATGACAAGAACAAACAGGCTAGAGAGCAAAAAAACAAGAAGCATAAAGGTCACAGAAACGGCGAGAAAAACTGATGAGATGTTCTGGTGAAGTCCCTGTCTGAGAACGGCGTTTTTATAGACAGCAGAGAAAACCAGGAAGTGAATGCAGGCAAGATGGAATTCCCGTCCCAGATCCGGATTAGCGCTGACCTGGGAGATAAGTAATCTCCGGAGTGGAAGTCCAGGGCAGAGCACGACAGTACCCCCCTCCCTTCCACGAGCGCCTCCAGGCGCTTTTAGGAAGAGCGTCAGGGTGTTGCCAGTGGAAATCTGTGATGAGTGTTGGGTCCAATATGAACCTGGCGGGGATCCAACTTCTCTCCTCAGGACCGTAACCCTCCCAGTCCATGAGGTACTGGAGTCCTCTGCCTTGCTGCCGCACCTTGAGCAGTTTCTTGACCATGTAGGCCTTGCCGCTATTGATGAGCCTGTGAGGAGGAGGGGATTTGGAGGGTGGGAGCAAAGGACTGGAGACCAGGGGTTTGAGTTGTGATGTGTGAAAGATGGGGTGAACATGTCGCATGGTGAGTGGTAATGCCAGTCTAATGGAACATGGGTTGATTACCTTCTTGACAAGAAAGGGTCCAAGGAACCTGGGTGCTAGCTTGCAGGAGATGGTTCTAAGTGGCAGGTGGCGTGTGGAGAGTATGACTCATTGTCCTACCCAGTAGGTGGGTGCCTTGGAGCGGCATTTGCTGGCCTGCCTCTTGGATGTGAGGGCAGAGCAAATGAGTCTTCTCTGGGCCAATGCCCACGTCCTCCTGCAGCAATGTATAAAGAGCTGGGCTGGGGGTATGGTGACCTCCTCCTCTTGGCTGGGGAACAGTAGTGGTTGGTAACCTAGGGAGCACTGGAATGGAGAGAGACCTGTGGCAGAGGAATGGAGAGTGTTATGAGCATATTCAATCCAAGGTAGGTACTTACTCCAAGAACTGGCATCCCTGGACGCCATGCACATGAGTGCTACCTCCAAAGCTTGGTTGGCCCGTTCTGCCTGGCCGTTGGTTTGTGGGTGGAAGACTGAGGAGAGACTACAGGTGGCCCCTATGAGTTTGCAGAAGGCCCTCCAGAATTGCACAGTGAACTGAGGACCCTGATCAGAAACAATGTCAGGTATACAGAAAATGTGCTGGATGAGTAGTTCAGCGGTTTCTTTGGCCCAAGGAGAGCTTGGGCAGAGGGATGAAATGAACGCTCTTGGAGAAATGGTCAATTACAGTGAGGATGCATGTGTTGCCACCTGAGTTGGGGAGTCCTGTGACGAAGTCCAGGGCGATGTGAGACCAAGTTCGATGTGGAGACAGGAGGTGTCTTAGCAAGCCGGCAGGGGGTCGATTGGCTGTCTTGTTCCGGGAGCATGTGTTGCAGGCTGCCACGAACTCCTGGACGTCTTCCTTGATGGATGGCCACCTGAAGCACTGCTGGATGAGTGCCAGGGTTTGGGCAGCTCCCGGATGACAGGCCAGCTTGGAGCCATGACCCCATTGCAGCACCTGGGTTTGCACAGGACAGGGAACAAACAGATGATTACGTGGAATGTCATTGGAGTTACCTTCAAGTCAAGTCAAATTTATTTGTATAGCGCTTTTAACAATAAAAATTGTCACAAAGCAGCTTTACAGAATTTGAACAACTTAAAGCATGAGCTAATTTTATCTCTAATCTATCCCCACTGAGCAAGCCTGTGGCGATGGTGGCAAGGAAAAACTCCCTCAGACGACATGAGGAAGAAACCTCGAGAGGAACCAGACTCAAAAGGGAATCCATCCTCATATGGGCAACAACAGACAGCATGACTATAATATTAACAGTTTTAACAAGAAGACAGTTTCGTTGATGTTGTAACTCTTCATTGATGGAAACTTGAGTGTAAAACTGCTCATGACAACTGCAGTCCTAAAGTTAGCAAGTCAACTGTAGTCCTCAGCCATAAAAGCATTACTGTAAGAGTCCAGAGCATCCTCCAGGTGTGACTTTCAACTGTCCTCATGGGGCCATCCTCCACAGGAGAGATGTGATGAGACTCCAACCAGACACAGGGCACCAGGATGGATCAAGCAGGTCCAAGGAGCAGAAGAGGTCAGCATCTTGATCCCAGGACCGACATGTAACTCAGAGGGACAGATTTGGGGGGGAGAGGGAGAGAAAACACAGGTTGTTAGGTATGCCCTAAAAATGACACAAGTATTAAGTCTGTGTGGTAGGCTCGCAGAGACGAGAGTCCTGACATCAGGCATAACACACAACAATGGCATGTTAATATGGTTAAAAAATAGCATGACCTGCTCTGGCTGGATGCTTGATTGGGTGATGGGAGCACACTCCTCAGCAATGAGACAGTTGGAATTATAGATCAGAATGAGTGCAGGCAGATGCAGATGGGACCCTTAGGGCTGGCCAAGACAATTCAGTTACATTTCACCGGGTCTGGGACATGTGACAGAATGTCTGACGGCCAATTCCCTGCAGGCTATGAGAGCCAGTCGAGGTCTCCACCCTCTCCACCAAAAGATTTCCTGTTGACTCCATGTAACTCAGAGGGACAGATTTGGGGGGAGGGGGGAGAGAGAGAGGGAGAGAAAACACAGGTTGTTAGGTATGCCCAATGTCACCTGAATAAGTAGGAATAGTATACATACTGCACTGAGTACAAGCAGGGACTCTGGCAACTGACTATAACAGCATAACTAAAAGGGGAGAGCTAGAAGGTAACACAGGCATGAGGGAGCACCGGGACATAAAGCAGCAGCCACTACACCATCAACAAACTCGAGTGAGCAAGCAAGTGGGGACTGACAGCATCCATACATCCCAGTTTACCAAAACAATCTATGTCTGAGGACCCTCCAGATCTACACCTTTACCTCATAAACACCATTAACAAAAGGCTTGACTAAACAGATATGTTTTCAGCCTAGACTTAAATGCTGAGACTGTGTCTGATTCCCGAACATTACTTAGAAGGCTGTTCCATAACTGGGGGCTTTGTAAGAAAGGCTCTGCCCCCGATGTAGCCTTCGCTATACGAGGTACCAGCAGCTAGCCTGCACCTTTTAATCTAAGTAGGCATGGCGGGTCATAGAGGAGCAGAAGTTCACTCAGGTACTGTGGTGCGAGACCATTTAGTGCTTTAAAGGTCAATAGTAGTATTTTATAATCAATAAGAAATTTGATTGGGAGCCAATGCAGTGTGGATAAGACAGGGGTGATGTGGTCATATTTTCTAGTTCTAGTAAGGACTCTTGCTGCTGCATTTTGAACTAACTGGAGCTTGTTTATGCACTTATTGGAACATCCAGACAATAAGGCATTACAATAATCCAACCTGGAGGTAACGAAAGCATGAACTAGTTTTTCCGCGTCATGCAGTGACATTAAATTTCTTATCTTAGCAATATTTCTGAGGTGAAAGAAAGTTATCTGGGTAATGTTATCAATGTGAGTTTCAAATGAAAGACTGGGGTCAATAATCACCCCGAGGTCTTTTACTGCTGCACGTGAAGAAACAGAAAGGCCATCCAGAGTTACTGTGTAATCAGAAAACTTACTTCTAGCTATATGTGGTCCTAGCACAAGTACTTCAGTCTTGTCAGAGTTAAGCAGAAGGAAATTAATAAGCATCCAGTGTCCAATGTCCTTAACACATTCCTCAATTCTATTAAGCTGGTGTCTCTCATCAGGTTTTGCAGAAACATACAACTGTGTGTCATCAGCATAACAGTGGAAACTAATACAATGTTTTTTGTTTTTTTTTTAAAGATTTTTTTTGGGCTTTTTGCACCTTTATTGGATAGGACAGTGTAGAGACAGGAAATGAGCGGGAGAGAGAGAGACGGGAAGGGATCGGGAAATGACCTCAGGCCGGAATCGAACCCGGGTCGCCCGCATTCATGGTATGGCGCCTTAACCACCCGAGCCACGACGCCCCCACTAATACAATGTTTACGAATAATATCACCCAGAGGTAACATATATAAAGAAAAAAGCAGTGGACCCAAGACAGAACCTTGTGGAACACCAAACTTTACCTCAGTACGTCTAGAAATATCACCATTTATATAAACATACTGATAGCTATCAGTTAAATAAGAGCTGAGCCAGGAGAGGGCCATTCCCTTAACTCCCACAACATTTTCTAGTCTATCCAGAAGAATGGAATGATCAATTGTATCAAGTGCTGCACTAAGGTCAAGCAACACAAGTAGCAAGACACAGCCCTGATCAGACGCCAACAGTAGGTCGTTTACTACTTTATCCAAGGCTGTCTCTGTGCTATAATTAGGTCTAAATCCTGACTGATACATTTCATGGATGTTATTCTTATGTAAATATGAGCATAACTGCTGTGCCACAACTTTTTCAAGGATCTTGGAGATAAAGGGGAGGTTTGATATTGGCCTATAATTGGACAGCTGACAGGGATCAAGGTCAGGTTTTTTAATCAGGGGTTTTGTTTCAGGTTTTTAATCAGGAGTTTTTTAATCAAACAATTTTGTTTGACACCATTTACGTTCCAATTTTCGAGTCATCTGTTTTAATGTGCGAGTGTCACCATTATACCAGGGTACTAATTTTTTTTACCTTCTCTGGGGTCCTGCCCTAGGGCCTTCTGCACTAGTGTCTCAACCTCAATTATGGCGGCCCCCACCAGACAGCATGGAGGTAGGATGGTTTCGGGCATTTTGGACTCCTCCTGGCGGGAAGATAACATCCTGGACAGAACATCGGGTTTGCCGTTCTTGGACCCTGGGTGGTAGGAGAGTGTGAATTTGAACCAGGAGAAGAAGAGAGACCATCGGGCTTGTCGAGAATTGAGGCATTTGGCGGACTTGAGGTACTCCAAGTTTTTGTGGTCGGTCCAGACTAGGAAGGGGAGATCAGACCCCTCGAGCCAGTGCCTCCACTCCTCCAAGGCTAGTTTCACAGCCAGTAGCTCTCTGTCGCCGATGTCATAGTTACGTTCGGCTGGGGACAGCCGGCAGGAGAAGAAGGAGCACGGGTGGACCTTGTTGTCACTGGCCCTCTGGGAGAGAATGGCTCTGACCCCTGACTCGGAAGCATCGACCTCGACGATAAACTGCTTGGTAGGATTGGGTATGGTGAGAATGGGTGCTGTGGTAAACCTGTGCTTGAGCATGGAAAAGGCTTTTCTCTGCTTCCTCCCCCCACTTGAACTGGGTCTTGGTTGAGGTCTGGGCTGAGAGAGGTCCAGCCACCTTGCTGAAGTCGTGGATGAAGCACCTGTAGAAGTTGGCAAACCCAAGGAAGCACTGGAGCTCTCGTCTCGAAGATGGGGTGGGCCAGTCAGTGACTGCCTCCAGCTTGAGGGGGTCCATCTGAATCTTAGCCAGAGAGATGATGAACCCCAGGAATGAGACTGAGCTTTGGTGGAACTCACTTTTCTCCACCTTGATGAACAGCTTGTTCTCTAGCAGGCGTTGGAGGACCTGCCGGACGTGACCCCAATGTTCCTCCAGGGAGCGAGAGAAAATCAGGATGTCATCCAGGTACATGAAGACAAAGGTGTTAAGGAAGTCCCTCAAGACATCGTTAACTAGTGCCTGGAAGACCGCGGGTGTGTTGGTCAGGCCGAAAGGGACCACAAGGTATTCATAGTGGCCTGTGGTCGCGTTAAAGGCCATCTTCCACTCGTCACCTTCCCTGATCCTAATGAGATGGTAGGCGTTGCATAGGTCCAGTTTAGTAAACACTTTGGCTCCCTGGAGTAGTTCAAGTAGGTCATGAGCGGTCGTGGACAACGATTCTTGATTGTGATAGCGTTGAGACCCCGATAGTCAATGCAGGGGCAGAGTGACTTGTCCTTCTTTTCAATGAAGAAGAACCCCGCCCCTGCTGGGGAAGAGGAAGGGCAGATGATCCCAGCTGACAGTGACTCAGTGATGTATTTTTCCATGGCTTGTCTTTTGGCTGGAGAAAGAGAGTAGAGATGTCCCTTGGGTGGCACTGTCCCAGGCAGGAGGTCGATACCATAGTCATAGGGTCTGTGAGGAGGGAGGGACACTGCTCAGGTCTTGCTGAAAACTACCTTCAGGTCCAGATATCCCAGGGGCATGTGAGAGAGGTCGGGAAACTCGCTGGCTGAGGGCTGTGGTGGTTTGGCAGGATGCAGAGCAGAGTTCAGGCAGAAGGCCAGGCAAGAAGGACTCCAGCCTAGGATGGTGTTATTAGTCCAATTTAAGTGAGGGTTGTGCTGCGTCAGCCAAGGTACTCCTAGAATGATGGGAACATGAGGGTCATTCATGACGTGAAATTCAATAGTTTCGGAGTGATTGCCTGAAGGTGTGTGGGGCCCTAAGGTGAGTGATGGTGGTCAAGCCAGTGCCATTGAGTGTCAGGATGGTGAGAGGGACCTCGAAGGCGAGTAACAGGATTCCGAGATCCTTGGTGGTAATGGAGCAGATCAGGTTCCTGTCTGCCCCCAGGTCGATGAGTGCCTGAAGATGGTGATGCCGGTTGTTGTGGATGATCATAACAGGGAGCAACGGTCAGTCAGCAGGGGACTGGTTCCAAGCATTGCTCACCAGGGCCCCTTGATTCACTGGTGGGCTTGTCCTTTTAGCAGGCAGGCTCGGCAGATATGTCCTTGCTGACCGCAGTAGAAGCAGGCCCCTGTGCTCCACCAGTGTAGTCATTCCTCTACTGACACCCGTACTTGATCTACCTGCATGGGTTCGACAGACGAGGCGGAAGGTGGAGAGGTGGTGAAGCTGGGGTGGTTCTTCTCCCTCCTCCATTGTTGAATCCGAGCATTGATGTGATTGGCAAGGTCCATGAGGCTGGAGAGGTCCAACGGCAGTTCCCGAGAAACTAGTTCATCCTTAATGGCATTGGACAGGCCATGTAGGAACGTGTCAACCTGGGCACACTCGTTCCAACCACATGATACCGCCAACATCCAGAACTCGATGGCATAATCCAAGGTAGATCGGGACCCCTGCCACAGCTCCACGAGCTCCCTAGCCGCCTCCCAGCCGGACAGAGAGAAATCGAATGTTTGCCTAATTTCCTCTGAGAATTCTTTGAAGCGGGAACAAAAGGATGCATTGGCATCCCAGACCACTGTTCCCCATTCCCTGGCCTTGCCGGTGAGGAGCGTGATGGTACAGGCTACCCGGGAGCGTTCTGTGGGGAAGGCCAGAGGTTGGAGCTCCAAGATCAGTGAACATTGAGATAGAAAAGATCTGCAGGTACCTGGTTCTCCACTGTAGGCAAAGGGAGTCTCAGTTTGTGGAGAGCGGCAGTGGCAGGAGGTGAAGAAGGAGGCAGCTGGGCAGGGTAGGCACGGCTTGGGAGTGCTGGAGTTGCGTGGCTAGAAGGTTGAGTGACTTGGACAGGGTGGAGATGTTCTGGGTAATCTGTTGGAGCTCCTGTTGGTGGGTCCGGAGGAGAGCTCCTTGCTGCTGTATAGCCACTCTCAGATGGGTCAGTTCTGCTGGATCCATGTTGGCCAGAACATACTGTTAGGGGTGGTGGAGGTGTGGTGGAATTAGGATCCAGAACCAGAACACACAGACAGTAATCCAATAAATAAATGTTATTCAATCCAGGGAAAGGGCGTGGCAAAAAGGTAAACAAACAGTATAAAAAACAAATAGCAAAAATAGTCTAGGAAAAAAGAGACAAAAGCTTGACAAAAAATGAGGTGGGCAAGGATAAAAATGCTAGTGCAAAGGACATGAAAAATAGTCCAGACAAAAAACTTTGAGACAAAAAACCGAGGCAGGCAAGGACAAAAAACACTAGCACAAAAAACATGAAAAAGACAAAACATAGTGCAAAAACCGTGACAAGAACAAACAGGCTAGAGATCAAAAAACCAAGAAGCATAACGGTCACAGAAATGGCGAGAAAAACTGATGAGACATTCTGGTGAAGTCCCTTCTTCTTCTTCTTCTGTCGATTTATTGGCGGTTAACAATCGATGTGTATTACCGCCATCTACCGGGCTGAGGTGTGATCTCAAGGGATATTAATCATTGCAAATGCCTGCATGAGAATAACTCAAAACTGAGCCTGTAGTCAGACCTTGAGCAGGTCACGTCCTGATAGAATGTTCAAAAGATATCAATACAAAATCTTCCCGTAAACCAATTACGAGGATAGCCAAACAAAAATCTTCCCGTAAACCAATTACGAGGATAACCAAACAAAAATCTTCCCGTAAACCAATTACGAGGATAACCAAACAAAATCTTCCCGTAAACCAATTACGAGGATAACCAAACAAAATCTTCCCGTAAACCAATTACGAAGATAACCAAACAAAAATCTTCCCGTAAACCAATTACGAAGATAACCAAACAAAAATCTTCCCGTAAACCAATTACGAGGATAACCAAACAAAATCTTCCCGTAAACCAATTACGAGGATAACCAAACAAAAATCTTCCCGCAAACCAATTACGAGGATAACCAAACAAAATCTTCCCGTAAACCAATTACGAGGATAACCAAACAAAAATCTTCCTGTAAACCAATTACGAGGATAACCAAACAAAATCTTCCCGTAAACCAATTACGAGGATAACCAAACAAAAATCTTCCCGTAAACCAATTACGAGGATAACCAAACAAAAAATCTTCCCGTAAACCAATTACAAGGATACTGATTATTTAAAAAAAAAAACCTAAATTCTATTTGCTAGTTGAGAGTCCTTTAAATACTGTGTTAGAGCTGTTACTGCTGATTGTGTGAATGGCTGACTTAATAAGTTGTCTATAGTTACAGATTTTCTTAACGTTCTCCCCATCTTCTCTCTTTCACTGGAATACTGTGTACAGTGTATAAGAACATGCTCAACCTTTTCTACTTCTCCACAGTGTGCACAGGCCCCAGAATGATGTTTCCCTATTGTATACAACACACTATTTAGACTTGTGTGTCCTATCCTCAGCCTCGTCAAACAAACCTCCTCCTGTCGTTTCAGTTCACCACCCCTTCTAAACACCACCTCCTTTTGTAAATTATATAGATGCCTTCCTTTCTCCTCTGTATTCCATCTCTCCTGCCACATTTTGTTGATGTTGTCTTTAATTATTACTTTAATTTCTGCCTTGCTTAATGGGACTTCTAACTCAACCTCATTTGCCTTGATGGCCTCTTTGGCCATTTTATCCACTTTCTCATTACCCTCAACCCCCTTATAAGCTGGAACCCATGTGAACTGAATAAAAGTTTTATGTTGATTTATCTTAAATACGAGATGGTTAATTTCATCTAAGAGATCTTGTCGGCATGTAGATTTTCCACTCTGGATACTATTTAAGGAAGACATAGAATCTGAGCAAATAACTGCTTTACTAGGCTTCACCTCCTCCACCCACTGCAGGGCCAGTATAATAGCCATCATTTCTGCTGAAAAAATTGACAAGTGATCTGACGTCTTTTTCCCAATACTTATATTGTAACTGGGGATGAATACTGCTGCTCCTGTCTTACCAGTTTCATCTTTAGAAGCATCTGTATATATCTGTGTCATGTCATCATACATTACTTCTAAATACTGCTGTACATTCTGGTTTGCAATCTCCTTAGTTTTCAAATTTACAATAGGGAAATAAAATAACCAAGGGGGAATGATTGCCCTTGTAATTGTTTTGCAAAGAGGAATGTCACTGATCCCCAATTGATCTGCCTGCTGATTACCATCTCACCCAAAACTGCGTACGGGTCGACCATACTCCCAGCATTCCCTTAGTACCTGTTTGGTTGGGTGATTGTCTTCATGACCCTGTAGGTTTAGCCAATATGATACTGATAATTTCAGTCGCCTGAGGTCCAGTGGCATCTCCCCTACTTCCACCTGAAGTGCTGGGACTGGAGAGGCCCTGAAGGCACCACAGCATATATGGAGGGCTTTGGCTTGTATCTTGTTTAGCTCTAACAAGGAAGTCTTGGCTGCTGAATTATATGTTATACATCCATAATCCAACACTGGTCGGATTAGGGCACTATAAATTCTTTTCAAGGATGTGCTTGATGCCCACCAGTCATTCCCTGCTAAGCATTTCAGAATATTAATTCCCTTTTTACATTTGTCTATAACCTTTTGAATATGATTTTTAAAAGAAAGTTTGTTATCGAACCATACACCAAGGTCTCTTAAATTATTCGTTTGTTTGAGTGGCTGCCCATACAACATGAGGTCCACTGTAGGGTTAAGCCTTTTTTTGAGAAACATATAACTTGTGTCTTTTCAACAGATAAATGAAACCCCCACTCATGTGACCATCTTTCAACCTCGTTTATAGCCATTTGCATTCTGTTCCTTAGATTATCAGAATTTCGGCCTCTCACCCACAGTGCTCCATCATCTGCATAAAGTGCTCTACTGATTCTGGAATCAATATTGTTAAAAACATCATTAATCATTATATTAAATAGAATTGGGCTGCAGACGCTACCCTGTGGGGTACCATTTTCTATAGTGTAGATTTTTTAATGGCTCGCTCCAACTCTTACATCTATGGTTCTATTCCTTAAAAAATCTCTAATCCAATTGAACATTTTGCCTTCTATTCCCATTTTATTCAATTTAAGTAAAAGACCCTCTTTCCAGAGCATATCATATGCTTTTTCAATATCAAAGAATGTTGCCAAGACTGACTCCTTATTTGCTTGAGCTTTCCTAATTTCATTTTCTAGGCAGATTATTGGATCCATAGTAGTACGGCCATTTCTAAACCCACTTTGATGTGGAAAGAAAAGACTTCTTTTTTTCAATCTCGTATACTAACCTCTTAGTTATCATCCTTTCCATTAACTTACAAAGATTAGATGTTAGTGCTATAGGCCTATAGCTTTTGACCTCTGCTTTATCCTTACCTGGTTTAGCTATAGGTACCACTAGTGAATGTTTCCAGCTAGAGGGCAGCTTACCTTGCTCCCAAATTTTATTATATAACTTTAAAATCACACTTTTAGCCACATCAGATAATTGTTCAATCATTTTGTAACAAATTCTATCTTTACCTGGAGATATATTTTTAACACCCACTAATGCTCTTTTCAGTTCAAATAATGTAAAATTATTATCAAGTGCACCCTCACTTATATCTTTCTTTCCTAATACGTTTCCATTATCTTCAATCATTTTTGTTCTCCATAATAACTCTTCATTTGTTAAGTTTTTAGAGCTATGCACTTTAACAAAGGCCCTAGCAAGCATCTCTGCTTTTTCATCATTATTTACTGCTTCACCATCACTATCTTTAATTACTGGTAACGAGAAATCCCTTCTTATTCCTCCCATCTTTCTGATCATTCCCCATATCTCAGAGACCTTGACTTCTGATCCAATATTATTACAGAAACTCCTCCAGTAATTCCTCTTAGTTTCCCTTATTACTCTTTTAGATTGAGACTGTGCCTTTTTATATAGTATTAAATTATTGAAGGAATGATTAGATTTCATCATTCTAAATGCTTTATTCCTGGCTTTGACCGCCTTTTTACATTCATCTGACCACCATGGCACCATTTTCTTTTCCCTTATCCCAGAAGGCTCACCCAGAACCTCCTCTGCTGACTCATATAATATATTTGTGATTATGGAATTTACTAATTCAACATCACTTAAGTTTGACATAATCTCCATAAGTTTGCCACTTGCCTTCATGCTATATAGCCCCCAATTAGCCTCTCTCATTTTCCATCTTGGGTACCAGTTTTCTTCCAAATTAACATTCTGCTCTTGTATCTTGGTCCAAATTGGGTAATAATCACTTCCTAATGGGTTATTGTTAAGAACTTCCCACTGACTGACTCCTGCTAATCATTCTGAAAGTAAGGTAAGGTCAAGTGCTGATTCTGTTCCATGTACTAGATCAAACCTAGTGCCTGTTCCATCATTTAAACAGACTAGATTGTGGTCATCCATAAACTCCTCAACAGTACTCCCATTATCATCTGTTCTTTTGCTTCCCCATAATGTATTATAAGCATTGAAGTCTCCACATAAAATATTTCTACAATTTCCCTCCACACAAAAACTATCTAAAAATCTCTTCTAATCTTTTGACAAGGGTTATAGAAGTTAATTATTTTAAACTTAGTTCTACCCACCCATATTTCCACTGATATTACTTCAATTTCTTCATTTATATTTTGTGCTTTGTAATTAAGTCCCTGTTGAATAAATGTGGCTACTCCCCCACCTGTTCCTAGTCTTCTATCTTTGCGTACTGCTACATATCCATAGATTATAAAGTCAAGTGATGGCTTTAACCATGTTTCTTGAATACAAATGATATTAGGTTTAACCTGCTGTTCTTCAATAAAATGTTTAAATTCTTGCCCATTCGCAATTAAACTCCTGGCATTCCACTGTAATATGGACAGTACCATTATAAAACAACACCACATGACTGCTGACTTTCAGACACTCTGGTTGCTAATACTGCATTTACAGACTCAAAGGATAATTCCCCTATATCCAGGTACTTTTCTGCTGCTCTTGTGATAATCTTTATTCTCTCTGTTCTGCTATCTGTCTGAGCTGAGCAATTGATAACTTCCACTATGAAGGCAACAAACTTTTTCTTCTCCACAATCAAAGTGTCTTCAGAAACTTTATAATTCAAAGATTGTGCAACTCTTTGAGTAGGAGGTTGAGACACAGGTTGAGACACAGACACTGCTTTAGCATCAGATCGTACTTTGCTATCTATCTTTTTGATTGCATCAGCATAGGTAAGTTTCTCCTTCACCCTTATGTTTTGAATCCGTACTGCTCTTTTATGGGCCTCACATCCTTTATAAGCAGTGCTATGCTCCCCTCCACAGTTACAACACTTTATTTTAGTTCCTACAGCACACTTGCCATATTCATGTTCCCCCCCCCACACACACACACACACACACTTGGCACACCTGGCTTTAGCCCTACAGGCTGCAGCAATATGCCCAAACCTTTGGCATTTAAAACACCTTGTTGGTGGAGGAATGTATGCTCGTACTGCATAACTGACATACCCAATCTTAACTTTTTCCAGTAATCGCTCTTCGTCCAGAGCTATCATAACTGACAAACTAGGACATGTAACTCCATCTCTTGTAATAGGCAAATGTTTCACCTTGGTTACTTTAACCCCTTTCAAGTTAACTCGGATCTGTTCCTCTGTCAACTGGCGAAGTCCCTGTCTGAGAACGGCATTTTTATAGACAGCAGAGAAAACCAGGAAGTGAATGCAGGCAAGATGGAATTCCCGTCCTGGATTCGGATTAGCGCTGACCTGGGAGATAAGTAATCTCTGGAGTGGAAGTCCGGGGTGGAGCATGACACTTCCAGGTTGTACCCATTGATGGTGATAGCTGGAGGATGACCTGTGCCCTGCACCATGATTTTGTCTTCTTCAGACTGATGGTCAATCCAAACTCTTTGTAGGCATGGGAAAGGCGACTAACAAGCTGTTGCAGTCCGTCTTCTGTGTGCAACGTCAAGGCTGCATCATTGGCATAGAGCAACTCACGTGTTAGGGTTTTGCTGGGATTCGAACCTGGTTCACTGGTGTGATAATCCAGCAAACCCCCACTAGGCCACCAGGGGGATGACTCGAATGCAGAGGCGTGAGGCAGAAGTAGAAAAGTATCAAAAGGTTTATTTACAATATATACAGTCCAAACGAAATAATCCAAAAAGCTCAGAAGATGAAGGGAAAAATAAGAAATATCCAAAGTACAAAAGTCAAAACAAAAGCCAAAAAAACAGAAAAGAAAAGGCAAAAATACCAAACGCTCAGAAGATCCAAAAAACAGTAAATACTGAGTCCAAAAGTCCAAAAAGCAAAGCAAAGTGCAAAACCAAAAAGACAAAGGCAAGGAACACGGTACAGAGGAAACTGGAGCTAAACATAACAGCACAAAGACTCCGTGACAAGAGGACTGAACTCAGGGGTATAAATACACAAACTAATTAAGGACAGGGCGGGGCAGGAAACAGGCAATAAGACAAAAACAAAACACAGAACACAGTGGTGACCTCTAGAGGCCAAAACAAACATGACCAGAAAAGGAAATAACAGCGGCCTCTAGAGGCCAAAACAGTCCCAGTCCTAACAGGACCCCCCCCCCCCCCCAGGAGCGTCTCCTGACGTTCCCAGGATGATCAGGATGGGCCGAATGGAAGTCCCGACAAAGTTCTTTGTCTAGTATGTCCCGAGCTGGGACCCAGCAGCGCTCCTCAGGGCCATAGCCCTCCCAGTCCACAAGATATTGTAGACCCCTGCGAACCCGGCGAGAGTCCAGCAGGCTGCGCACGGTGAAAACAGTCTGACCCTGGAAGATGTGGAGGGGCAGGGGGTTCCTATGGGCAGGGGCATACGTGGATGTCAGTATGGGCCGCAACAGGGAAACATGGAATGTGGGGTTAATCCTTAGCGTACATGGTAACTGGAGCCGGTAGGAGACAGGGTTAACTCTGTGTACAACCTTGAAGGGGCCAATGTAGCGAGAAGCAAGCTTGCGGTTCTCCACCCGCAGCAGAAGGTCCTTGGTGGACAGCCAAACCCGCTGCCCAGGGCGGAAAGTGTGGGCAGGTCTCCTATGGCGGTTGGCCTGAGTCTGGTTGGTACTGGAGGTCTGGATGAGTGTCCTCCTGACCTTGCTCCAGGTCTTGCAACACCGTCTCATGTATTGGTTGACCGAGGGCACCCCAGCGTCCTCCTCCTGGTCCGGGAACGGAGGTGGCTGGAACCCAAATTGGCACTGGAACGGCGACACCTTGGTGGCCGATGACTGCAGGGTGTTGTGGGCGCACTCAGCCCATGGCAGCCAGGTGCTCCACGATGTCGGGTTATCCATAGCCAGGCCTCGTAGGGTGGTTTCCAGGTCTTGGTTGAGCCTCTCCGTCTGGCCATTGGACTGGGGGTAGAACCCAGAGGAGAGGCTGGCAGTGGCCCCGATGAGCTTACAGAAGCCGTGCCACACTTGGGAGGAGAACTGGGGCCCCCGGTCAGAGACGATGTCCTGTGGAAGACCAAAGACTCGGAAGACATGATTAAATAGCAATTTAGCAGTGTCAAGGGCAGGAGGGAGTTTGCACAGTGGTATAAAGCGGCAGGCCTTGGAGAATCTGTCCACAATGACCAAAATGACAGTGTTACCTTGAGACTCAGGGAGACCCGTGATGAAGTCGGCCGCCACGTGAGACCAGGGACGCCGGGGAATAGGCAGAGGATGCAGGAGACCCTGGGGACGCTGTCGCGGGTTCTTGGTTCTAGTGCAGACCTCACAGGACAGGATGAATGATCTTACTTCCTTCTCCATGTTAGGCCACCAGAAGCGTCTTTTCAGGAAGTCCAGGGTCCTCCGAGCTCCCGGGTGGGCGGTGAGAGGGGAAGAGTGACCCCACTGGAGAACCTTGGCCCGGGCTTGACGAGGGACGTACAGAAGGTCCGGTGGCCCCATCCCAGGATCAGGGTCCCGGCATTGAGCTTGTTGAACGGTCTCCTCAATACCCCAGCAGACAGGAGCCACAATCTGGGATACAGGGATGATAGGCCCAACTTCACTCTCCCTGTTGTTGGGTGAGAACAGCCTGGAGAGCGTGCCCGGTTTGGTGTTCTTAGAGCCCGGGCGGTATGATAGGGTGAAATTGAAACAGCTGAAAAACAAAGCCCACCTAGCCTGTCGTGGGTTCAGCCTCTTGGCTTGCTGGAGGTACTCCAGGTTCTTATGGTCCGTCCACACCAGGAATGGATGTTGCGCTCCCTCCAGCCAGCGCCTCCACTCCTCAAGGGCTCGTTTAACTGCTAGCAGTTCCTGATCCCCCACATCATAGCGGGACTCCGC
This sequence comes from Neoarius graeffei, assembly GCF_027579695.1. Lineage (NCBI taxonomy): Eukaryota > Metazoa > Chordata > Actinopteri > Siluriformes > Ariidae > Neoarius > Neoarius graeffei. The sequence continues at coordinate 14,000,827 of NC_083589.1, read as the reverse complement.
AGGGCTCAGGCGGTGGGAGAAGTAAGCGCAGGGGTGCAGCTTCCCTTCCGAGCGTTGAGAGAGCACCGCGCTGACACCACTGTCCAAGGCATCCACCTCCACGATGAATGGTTGGGAGGTGTCCGGGAGAACCAGAATAGGTGCCGTGCAAAAGCGGTGTTTGAGGTCATTAAACGCCTTTTCCGCCTGAGGGGACCAGACATAGGAACCACCAGTCCTTTTGGTGAGGTCCGACATAGGTGCTGCTACGGAGCTGAAGTTCCTGATGAACTTGCGGTAGAAGTTAGCGAATCCGCTGAACCTCCTTAACAGACTTGGGAGTAGGCCAGTCCCAGGCGGCCAGGGTCTTGGCTGGGTCCATTTGGAGTTGCCCCGTTTGTACGATAAATCCCAGGAAGGAGACCTCGGGAACATGAAACTCGCATTTCTGGGCTTTAGCAAACAGATTATTCTGTAAAAGTCTCTGGAGGACTTGGCGGACATGGTGGCGGTGCTCCTGTAAGGTCTTGGAGAATATCAGGATGTCGTCGAGGTAGACGAAAATGTATTGATTAATCATATCCCTCAAGACGTCATTGATAAGGGCCTGAAAAACAGCTGGTGCATTGGTGAGTCCGAAGGGCATGACCTGGTACTCGTAGTGCCCTGACGGGGTGTTAAAGGCGGTCTTCCACTCGTCTCCCTGTCGGATACGGATGAGATGGTATGCGTTCCGTAAGTCCAACTTGGTGAAGATGGTGGTGCCTTGAAGCAGGTCGAATGCTGTGGACATCAGCGGAAGGGGATAGCGGTTGCGCACGGTGATCTTGTTCAGGCCCCTATAATCAATACATGTCCGGAGCCCCCCATCCTTCTTGCCGACAAAGAAGAAGCCAGCACCAGCGGGTGAGGTGGAGGGTCGAATGAACCCAGAGGCCAAGGCCTCCTTGATGTACTCCTCCATGGCCTTGCGTTCTGGCTGAGAGAGGGAAAACAGTCTGCCACAAGGAGGGGTAGTCCCAGGGAGCAAGTCGATGGCACAGTCGTAGGCATGGTGCGGAGGGAGAACGGCGGCCCTGCTCTTACTGAAAACTTCCTTGAGATCCCAGTACTCTGTGGGAACTCGAGATAACTCTGTGAGATCAGGAGGCTCGGCAGGAGACACAGGAGAGCTAGAGAGCAGACAAGAGGCATAGCAAGCAGGACCCCACTCCACAACCTGGCTAGTGACCCAGTCTATACGAGGGTTGTGGCAGGTAAGCCAAGGAAGACCTAGAATAACTGGGAACTCAGGTGAAGGAATCAGGTGCAGGGATATTTCTTCCTTGTGACCTTGAGACTGGAGGAAGACTGGAGAAGTAACTTGGGTGACTCTTCCATCAACTAATGCTTGGCAATCGAGGGCAGACACAGACAGTGGGACTTCAAGAGGCGCAGTCGGGACATTGATGCTTTGGGCAAAGTGGATATCCATAAAGTTTCCAGCCGCTCCTGAGTCTAACAAGGCTTGACAAGAGTGGACGGACTCACCCCAGGAGATGGAGACCGGGATGTAGATTCCTTGGCCAGGGAGTCCGGGAGAGAGGGTAGGCCCCGTCACAACCCTCCCTCGGCTGGACGGGGGGTTCCTTTTCCCAAGAGCTCGGGACATGATGCTCGGAAGTGACCAGGCTTGCCACAGTAGATGCAGCACTTGTCCCTCCTTCTGCGCTCCCTCTCAGCTACGGAGAGACGAGTACGGCCAACTTGCATGGGCTCTGGACAGTCAGTGGAGGAGGTAGACGGGCTCCAGGTAGAGGCAGGGAGGCCGGGGAGGCTCAGGACTTGGCGGCATTTTCTCATCCTGTTGTCAAGGCGAGTAGAATGTGAGATCAGAGTTTCGAGGTCACTTGGGTATCCGATAGAAGCCAGACCATCTTTGATGGGGTCAAACAGACCATGGTGGAAGGCTGACACCAGGGCAGTCTCGTTCCATCCACTTACTGCTGCGAGGGTCCGGAACGAGATGGCGTAGTCTGCCACGCTTCCCTCCTGTCAGACAGACATGAGCTTCCTGGCTGCATCTTTACTGATGTCTGCCTGATCGAAGACCCGAAGCATCTCCTCTGTAAATAGCTTGAAGTCAGAACACTCGGGTCCCTGTCTTTGCCAGATGGCCGTTGCCCAAGCTCGTGCCTTACCAGCTAACAAGGTTATCACAAAGGCAATCTTGTGGCGATCCATAGTGTAGGTGGTAGGCTGGAGCTCAAAGGTGAGTTGGCACTGGGTAAGGAACTCCCGGCACTCACCGTGCTTGCCGTCATACCTCTGTGGTGCAGGAAGGCTGGGTTCGCGAGGTGAAGGAGACAGCGTGGTGGGAGGCACTGGAGCGGGAGCAGGAGCCGGATCAGGATGAGGAGATGCAGGCAGAGGTGTCAGCTGTGCCAGGGTTTTCCCAATTTGCTGAAGCAGTTCCTCGTGGCGAGCAAGGGCCTCACATTGGCTGGTGAGCGTACGTCCATGAGCGTCCATGGTCGCTCCGAAGCGTGTCAAAGCTGCCATAATTCCCTGAAGGTTGGCTGGGTAGACAGTTGAAGCAGCCTCTGCTGAGTCGGTCATGACGGAGTCTTTCTGTTAGGGTTTTGCTGGGATTCGAACCTGGTTTGCTGGTGTGATAATCCAGCAAACCCCCACTAGGCCACCAGGGGGATGACTCAAATGCAAAGGCGTGAGTCGGAAGTAGAAAAGTATCAAAAGGTTTATTTACAATATATACAGTCCAAACAAAATAATCCAAAAAGCTCAGAAGATGAAGGAAAAATAAGAAATATCCAAAGTACAAAAGTCAAAACAAAAGTCAAAAAACCAGAAAAGAAAAGGCAAAAATACCAACGCTCAGAAGATCCAAAAAACAGTAAATACTGAGTCCAAAAAGAAAAGCAAAGTGCAAAACCAAAAAGACAAAAGCAAGGAACACGGTACAGAGGAAACTGGAGCTAAACATAACAGCACAAAGACTCCGTGACAAGAGGACTGAACTCAGGGGTATAAATACACAAACTAATTAAGGACAGGGCGGGGCAGGAAACAGGCAATAAGACAAAAACAAAACACAGAACACAGTGGTGACCTCTAGAGGCCAAAACAAACATGACCAGAAAAGGAAATAACAGCGGCCTCTAGAGGCCAAAACAGTCCCAGTCCTAACATCACGGATGAGTACCTCTGTGATTAAGTCTTGGCGTGAAGGCAGGCGATGTTGAACAGCTTGCCATCAGCCCTGGTGTGGATAAAAACTCCCTCGCTGCAGTCTCTGAAGGCGTACCGGAGGGGCATCAAGAAGAAGATGCCGAAGAGCATCAGTGCAAGGATGCAGCCCTGTTTTACTCCGCTGCTGACCAGGAAGGCCTCAGATGTTGCTCAGTTGAAGCAGACCATGCTGCGCATGTTCTCGTGGAACGAAGTGATGACTGCAAGCAGGTGTGAGAGCCAGCCAATCTTCCACAGTAGCCTGAAGAGTCTGCTCCAGCTGACCAGGTCAAACACCTTTGTCAGATTTATGAAGGTGATGTAGAGAGGCATCTGCTGTTCATGCTGTTCAGCTGGTGTAGTGAGAAGATCATGTCTACTGTTGACCGGCCTGCTCTGAAGCCACACTGGGATTATGGGTAGACACGGGAGGGGGGTGGACTTGCTGGAGACTGGGCCAATCACCTTCTTGATGCCCTCGTACATCCCTCTTGTGTCCCCTGTCTTGGGGGCTGTCTGTATACTACTGCAGAGGTTCAGCTAGAAGGTGTTGGTGCAGTGGTGGGCGGTCTGCTGGGATCTTTTCCTGGCAGTCCTGAGGACTTCTAATGTAATGGGGCTAGGCATGGCTTTGTCAAATCAAATCAAATCAAGTTTATTTGTACAGCGCTTTTAACAATAAACATTGTCGCAAAGCAGCTTTACCGAATTTGAACGACTTAAAACATGAGCTAATTTTATCCCTAATCTATCCCCAATGAGCAAGCCTGTGGCAACGGTGGCAAGGAAAAACTCCCTCAGACGACATGAGGAAGAAACCTTGAGAGGAACCAGACTCAAAAGGGAACCCATCCTCATTTGGGCAACAACAGACAGCCTGACTATAATATTAACAGTTTTAACAGGTATAACCCTCAACTGTCCTCATGGGGCCATCCTTCACAGGAGTGGGGCAATAAAACTCCGACCAGACACAGGGCACCAGGATGGATCAAGCAGGTCCAAGGGGCAGAAGAGGCCAGCATCTCAATCCCAGGATCAACATGTAACTCAGAGGGACAGATGGGGGGGGAGAGAGAGAGAGAAAGAAAACACGTTGTTAGGTATGCCCTAAAAATGACAAGTATTAAATCTGTGTGGTAGGCTCGCAGAGACGAGAGTCTTTACATCAGGCATAACACACAACAATGGCATGTTAATATGGTAAAAAATATATCATGACCTGCTCTGGCTGGATGCTTGATTGGGTGATGGGAGCACACTCCTCAGCAATGATGAGATGCAGATGGGACCCTTAGGCCTGGCCAAGACAATTCAGTTACATTTCACCGGGTCTGGGACATGCGACAGAATGTCTGACGGCCGATTCCCTGCAGGCTACGATAGCCAGTCGAGGTCCCCACCGTCTCCACCAAAAGATTTCCTGTTGACTCCATGTAACTCAGAGGGACAGATTTGGGGTGGGGGGGAGAGAAAGAAAACACAGTTGGTTAGGTATGCCCAATGTCACCTGAATAAGTAGGAACAGTATACATATTGCACCGAGTACAAGCAGGGACTCCGGCAACTAACTATGACAGCATAACTAAAAGGAGAGAGCCAGAAGGTAACACAGGCATGAGGGAGCCCCGGGACATAAAGCAGCCAGCCACTACACCGTCAACAAACTCGAGTGAGCAAGCGAGTGGGGACTGACAGCATCCATACATCCCAGTTTACCAAAACACTCTATGTCTGAGGACCCTCCAGATCTACTCTTTTACCTCATAAACACCATTAACAAAAGGCTTGACTAAACAGATATGTTTTCAGCCTAGACTTAAATGCTGAGACTGTGTCTGATTCCCGAACATTACTTGGAAGGCTGTTCCATAACAGTGGGGCTTTGTAAGAAAAGGCTCTGCCCCCTGATGTAGCCTTCACTATACGAGGTACCAGCAGATAGCCTGCACCTTTTGATCTAAGTAGGCGTGGCGGGTCATAGAGGAGCAGAAGTTCACTCAGGTACTGTGGTGCGAGACCATTTAGTGCTTTAAAGGTCAATAGTAGTATTTTATAATCAATACGAAATTTGATTGGGAGCCAATGCAGTGTGGATAAGACAGGCGTGATGTGGTCATATTTTCTAGTTCTAGTAAGGACTCTTGCTGCTGCATTTTGAACTAACTGGAGCTTGTTTATGCACTTATTGGAACATCCAGACAGTAAAGCATTACAATAATCCAACCTGGAGGTAACGAAAGCATGGACTAGTTTTTCTGCATCATGCAATGACATTAAATTTCTTATCTTTGCAATATTTCTGAGATGAAAGAAAGCTATCCGGGTGATGTTATCAATGTGAGTTTCGAATGAAAGACTGGGATCAATAATCACTCCGAGGTCTTTTACTGCTGCACGTGAAGAAACAGAAAGGCCATCCAGAGTTACTGTGTAATCAGAAAACTTACTTCTAGCTGTATGTGGTCCTAGCACAAGTACTTCAGTCTTGTCAGAGTTAAGCAGAAGGAAATTTATAAGCATCCAGTGTCTAATGTCCTTAACACATTCCTCAATTCTATTAAGCTGGTGTCTCTCATCAGGTTTTGCAGAGACATACAACTGTGTGTCATCAGCATAACAGTGGAAACTAATACAATGTTTACGAATAATATCGCCCAGAGGTAACATATAGAGAGAAAAAAGCAGTGGACCCAAGACAGAACCTTGTGGAACACCAAACTTTACCTCGGTACGTCTAGAAATATCACCATTTATATCAACATACTGATAACGATCAGTTAGATAAGACCTGAGCCAGGAGAGGGCCATTCCCTTAACTCCCACAACATTTTCTAGTCTATCCAGAAGAATGGAATGATCAATGGTATCAAATGCTGCACTAAGGTCAAGCAACACAAGTAGCGAGACACAGCCCTGATCAGACGCCAACAGTAGGTCGTTTACTACTTTAACCAGTGCTGTCTCTGTGCTATGATGAGGTCTAAATCCTGACTGATACATTTCATGGATGTTATTCCTATGTAAATATGAGCATAACTGCTGTGCCACAGCTTTTTCAAGGATCTTGGAGATAAAGGGGAGGTTTGATATTGGCCGATAATTGGACAGCTGACAGGGATCAAGGTCAGGTTTTTTAATCAGGGGTTTGATAACTGCTAGTTTAAAGGATTTGGGTACATAGCCAATCATAAGAGAAGAATTTATTATTTTTAGAAGCGGTTCAATTACTCCAGGCATTATCTGTTTGAATAGATGTGTCGGTAAGGGATCTAGTATGCAAGTTGAGGCTTTTGATGTAGAGATTAATGAAAGTAATTCAGTTTCTTTTAGGGGAGTAAAACATTCTAACTGATGATCTGATACAGTTATATTGTTAACTACAAGGTCACTTTCATTGTCTAACCTTAAATTAGTAGTTTCAATTTTTTGTCGGATATTCTCAATTTTGTCATTAAAAAAATTCATGAAGTCGTTGCTACTACATACTGCAGGTGTGCATGTGTTGATAGTGGACTTATTCCTGGTTAATTTTTCTACCGTATTAAATAGGAATCTAGGATTATTTTTGTTATCTTCTATTAGGGAGGAGAAATATGTTGATCTCGCAGCACTAAGAGCTTTTCTATACTTCAGGAAGCTCTCCTTCCAAGCTAATTTGAACACTACCAATTTTGTTTGACGCCATTTACGTTCCAATTTTCGAGTGGTCTGTTTTAATGTGCGAGTGTCATCATTATACCAGGGTGCTAATTTTTTGTCTCTGACCATTTTCCTTTTTAGAGGAGCTACATTATCTAAAGTATGGTGGAATGTTGACTCTAAGCATTCAGTTGCCTGATCAAGTTCTGCAGGGGCTGACAGTGACCCAATCAAAGTTGACAGCTCTGGGAGATCATTTATAAAGCTCTGTGCAGTAGTTGACATGAAAGTACGTTTAATACAGTAGCGTGGTGAGGTGCATATATTATTACTCAGACATATTTTGAATGAGATGAGACAATGATCTGAGATAACTTCAGACTGTGGAAGTATGACTATATTGTCTACGTTTAATCTGAATGTTAGTATTAGATCAAGGGTGTGACCACCATTATGGGTCGGTCCTATGACATTCTGCTTAATCCCGACTGAATCTAAGATGGACACAAACGCTGTTTTTAAAGGGTCTTCTGGGTTATCGAAGTGAATATTAAAATCTCCGACAACTAAAGCTTTGTCTAAGGAAATAACCAAATCTGAGATAAAATCTGCAAATTCAGAAAGAAACTCAGAATATGGCCCCGGGGGCCTGTAAATAATAAGCAATGGAATTAACTGGGTAGACTTATTTTTCGAGGCTACATACATTATATGAGTATGAAGAACTTCAAATGTATTAAATTTATAACCAGGTTTGTGTGTTACACCTAGATAATCGTTATAAATAACCGCGACGCCTCCTCCTCTGCCAGTTAGACGAGGCTGGTGTATATAACTGTATCCAGGAGGACTCGCTTCATTTAATGCTATATATTCATTTGGCTTAATCCATGTTTCTGTTAAACACAGTACATTAAACTCCTGATCAGTAATGAGTTCATTAACCATTAGCGCTTTAGATGTAAGAGATCTAATATTTAATAGCCCCACCTTTAGATCAAAGGTGCTGGCAGCAGCTGTACAGTCAGTATGATCTAATTTTATATTGATTAGGTTACTGGAACAAACTCTCTGAAAATTTCTACCTTTTTGTTGAGCTCGGGGAACAGACACAGTCTCGATGTAGTGGGCCCTGAGTGACGACTCTGTGCAGCTAGCAGACAGTTGGTTTAGCCTGTTTGTCTGCTCCCTGGCCTTGGCTCTGGATTGTCAGAAATTAACTAGGCCTGTTCTGAGACTATGACCTATGCTGCAGGAAATGAGAGCAGCACCTTCCCGAGTGGGATGGATACCGTCCCGCCCTAACAGGCCAGCAGTGCCCTCAAAATTAGCCCAATTATCTATAAAGCCCACACTGTTTTCAGAGCACCACCTGGACAGCCAGCAGTTCAGCGACCATAACCTGCTGTAAGCTACATCGCCACGCCGCATTGGGATGGGGCCAGAGCATACTACAGCATTGGACATCACCTTCGCTAATTTAAACACCTCTACAAAGTTACTCTTAGTAACCTCAGACTGACGAAGGCATATATCATTAGCGCCTGCATGGATAACTATCTTTGAGAACCTGTGCTTGCCTAGGACCCTAAGATTACCTGCTATGTCCGGCGCCCTGGCTCCCGGTATACACCTGACTAAAGCTGCTGGTGCCCCTAAAGGCTGAGCTAATTTAACGTGCCCTATGATCAAGTCCCCTATAACCAGAGCTCTTTCAGGTTTCTCAGTGGGTGCATCACTAAGGAGAGCAAACCTGTTCGACACGTGACGCGGAGAGGAGTGGTGCTCCCGTGGGCGAGCCTCAGCGGTAGCTTTGGCTCTACGCTTATGCTGCCGAGCCGTCACCCATTCGCCCCGCTGTAAGGGCTCTAATGCCGGAGTTGGGGGATTGCTAACTCCACCTAGGGCGTCCAGACTTTCCCTAACAGAAACTACACTGTTCTCACGCTCACTAACCTGCTCTAAAGCCTGGACACATGCTTCTAGCACTGTAATCTTCTCCGTCAGAGAGCTAACTAATCTGCACTTATCACAAGTAAAGCTAATAGAGCTATCGCTAGTGACGGAGGAAGAATGACTAAACATCCTGCACTTAGCACACTGAACAGGCTGAAGGTGTGCCATGATGAAAAGCCAGGAGGGCTTTCCTCTTCACCTCGGTCATGGGCTCCATCTCCTCCCAATGGGCCTTATACCAGACAGCATTCTTGCGCTCCTTCTTACCATAGGCAGTGATAGCTGAGTTGTACACAGCATCTCAGATGCAGGACCACTTGGAGTCAATGGTGTCATCAACAGGCATCTTCACAGCAAGGGATTCTTCCAGTTGGCTCACAAACTGCTGGGTCCTCTCAGAGTTGCTAGCACAGCAGGTGTTGATGTGTGGACGTCCCTTCTTCTTCGAGTGATGCATCTTCTTTGGTGTTAAGCACACCTTACTGGTGACAAGGGAGTGGTCTGTGTTGCAGTCCGTGCTGTGGTAGGTGCAGGTGAGGAAAACACTGGCAAGTTCCGTACGCCTGGTGATGACTAGGACTATGTTCAGACTGCACCCTGAAACGACCAATATCCAATTTTTTTGCCCATATGCGACCTGTATCCGATTTGTTATTGACAATCTGAACGACACAGATCCGATTTTTTCACATGCGACCCAGGCCGCTTGGATATGTGGTCCTAAATCCGATGCATATCCGTTATTTTCATATGCGACTGCAGTCTGACCGGACAGGTCGCATTCATGCGACCTACACGTCATCAACAAGAGACAAACATCACTATTCTGTGTTGGCTAATCCCACCTCTTTGGTGGAAAACAACAACATTTGTACAGTTTTCAGAATTTAAATAGACTTTTATAGAATTGATCAAGCTAATGGTGGATTTGGTAGGGACCTGGATGTTGATCTGTTAGCCTGATTAAATAAAACAGTTTCTATAACTGATTTATAACTTAAACCATCCTGTATTACAAGATTATAAGATTGTTCTGGAAATTTCCAGTAATTTGACACCTTCAGTCTCATTAGTCTGCTGCCCACATTAATCAGATTATTGTGTGAGTTCCACCGCCGCCACAAAAACCACATCGCCAGGTCTCGCCTCATCTCCATAGCAAACTGCACTGGTGTTTATGCACCTTGAGCCAGCGCTGAGAGAAGTTGCAGAATTCAGCTGGCTATAAACAATCTAAATAAATATTTATAAAAATGTAGAAAAAGTTTGTTAATATGACAAAATAAATATGTGCAAATTATTACGCCTGAATTAAGAGTTTGGTAATACAGCGGCCGTATCCCAAATGACTGCCTACTGAAGCTCGAGTGCACTATATAGAGTTTAAAAATCCATTACTTCCTAGTAACATGTAGTGCACTTATATAGAAATTAGAGAGTCATTTAGGAGTCAACCCTCGTTACCAGGCTACATGTTTTCATTTCAGTTCAGAAACAAAAACACACACGAGACCTCACACTTTAACACTAACCAGATAATTAAACAAACAAAAAGAAATCATTAAACATGAAGAGTGCACTTTTTTTGTTTATGTATTACGTAGATGTGCTTATTACGTGTCAATTTGCGCATGCGGGACACTTTTGGGTCGTTTTCCGTTCATATTGGAGATTGCATACAAGTCTCATATAATTGGTAATGTGAATGGCCTAACAAAAAAATCGGATTTCACAACAAATCAGATATGGGTCATTCAGGTTGCAGTCTGAACGTAGCCTAGGTCTAGCTGGTGCCAGTGACAGGAGTGTGGATCTCCTTACACTTGAAAAAGGTGTTGGTCATGCACAAGCTGTGGAAGCAGCAGAACTCCAACAGTCGCTGGATGTCCTCGTTGACCTTGCCCCTTCTGTGGGCACTGAGGCAGGTGAGCCAAGCCATTTGATCAGCTCCCACTCTAGTGTTGAAGTCTCCAAGGAGATAAAGGGCTTCAGTGCTAGGGATCCTGGATATCACTTCATCCAGGGCCTCAGAACTGTTCTTTTTCCTCAGGAGTTGAGTGTAGGGGGTTGGGGCGTATACACTGATTATGTTGGTTGGGCCTGAGGATGTTGACAGCTGGAGGGTGACGATTCTCTCGGTGCCCGCTGAAGGAGTCTCAGTAAGGGTGACAAGCATGTTCTTCACAGCAAAGCCAACAGCATACTGCTGGGGTTCACCTGAAGACTTCCCTTGCCAGAAGAAGGTGTAGCTTGCTTCCCTGATGGTGCTGCTGTCAGCCAGTCGGGTCTCCTGGAGGCAGGCAACATTGACTTTTAGCCAGGAGAGTTCTCTGTCAATGACAGCAGTCCTTCTCACATCGTTGATTTGTTGCAGGTCAGCCATGAGACCAGGACACATGGTCCTGACATTCCAGCTTGCAAAACGAAGAGTTGGAGTCTTCTTTTTTCTACTGTTTGTTTTGCCTCATGCAGGGTTTATGGCCCACTTTTCGAGATGGTTTCTAATCCCCACATACCCAGTAGGGCAGGCAGGCCATGGTGGAACAGCACCTAACTGGCTGGGGGCTGCCCAGCTTGAGGCGGGTGGTAGCTGTCCAGTGAGGTACAATGACCTTTCCCACCATCGGAAGTGGCCCCTAGCACTCATTTCCTTCGCCAATTGTATGAGCTTAAAACCGGTAATTGCTCACTTCCCGTTTTGTACCAGCACCTTTCAATGTCACTGGAGTGTTCTCTCCAGTGGAGCTACATAGGCTGGGCAGGGGAAATATGGAGGATCAGCTGTTTCCTGGGCAGCAGACTCCCCCCGCCCATGCAGCTGGTGGATCCAAGGGAATGACGAAAGTCGATACAGCTTGTCACCAGTGGCATTGCAGGACTTGCCGGGATGATGTTATGATGCCACACCATCTTAGGGACTTCATTTCTGGATTTCCTGTCAGGGTTTACTCCTTTAGCCTTTCCCATAAGTGGGTGTGGCCGCAAGGCAGCGGAGATTTGAGATCAGAGTTTTCCTTCTCCTAGATGAGCTACCAACCAAGGTTAATGAGCCCCATCTACCCAAACCATCTGGTTTTGAGGCACCAGGGCCCACCTTTTGTCCCTTCTCCTCTTAGTAAAAACAGGTCCACCAGGTTTAGAAGCTAAACCACATGTGAAGGCCAGAAGCTGGACTTGGTTGTCAGAGGCTTTTTGAGGCTCATGCTCTGGAAAAATTGAGACCACTGCAAAATGATCAGTTTCTCTGGTTTTACTATTCACAGATATGTTTGTTTGAAGAACATGAACAATTTTGTTTTATTCCATAAACTACTGATAACATTTCCTCCAAATTCCACATAAAAGTGTTATCACTTACAGCAGTGATTTTCAACCTATGGGCCGCAGCCCTCTGGTGGGCCGTGGAGGTATTGCAAGGGGGCCGTCAAATCATTTTCTAAAAATCTTAATATAATATTTGTGTGTGCCTGAGTGTCCAAAAATAATAATAGAAAAAGCGCTACCATCTTCTGAATTATATGTGTGGTTTTCAAAGTAAAAGGATGAACGTTGCAACCCCTTATTGGCTGTTGACTCGTTACAATCCGCAGCAAAGTCAGTGTAAAAGTGGTAGTTGTCATGGTGAGGACACAAAGTTAAGCTAGTTTAGGCGCCAAAAAGGTGCATCAAAATGGATAGGTGGTTAGCAACAGCGAGAACTAAAAGAAAAGAGATTCCAGAGGCTGAGGGCGAGTCTACAAGTGATCATCACCCTGCCAAACAGAAAAGAAAATGCCTAAGAAAATACAGTGATGAGTACCTGGGTCTTGGATTTTATTGGACTGGCTCAGAGGCTGAACAACTCCCGCTGTGTCTGGTATGCTCCGAAACACTTTCGAATGAAGCCTTGAAGCCCTGTAAACTGCGCTGTCACCTCCAGACAAAGCATGGGGAGTACGCGAACAAGCCACTACAGTTCTTTAAGAACAAGCTCAAAGAATACCAGAGCAAGAGAAAAATAATGGAAGGTACTGCCAGGGGCAGTGACAATGCAAAGGCTGTGGAAGCATCATATCTGGTCTCTGAGCTCATCGCTAAGACGGGAAAACCACACACTGATGGAGAGAACTTGATTCTTCCAGCTACTAAAAAGATAGTTGAGGTGATGTTGGGAGAGAAAGCAGTGCAGCCGATCAAACTCCTTTCACTGTCGGATAACACTGTCAAGCGCAGAATTGATGACATGGCAGACAATGTGCTAAATCAGCTGATAGAGAACATAAAAGGGAGCCGTTTTTATGCCATCCAACTGGACGAATCAACTGACATTGCCAACGTATCAAATCTGCTTGCCTACATCCGATACGAAAAGAATGGCGAAATAAAGGAAGACCTTTTGTTTTGTAGACCTCTGCCAACCCGTTCAACTACTGAGGCAATTTTTGACATTTTGAATTCTTTCATAGTTTCCAATGGTATTGAATGGTCCAAATGTGTTGGGGTGAGCACTGATGGAGCGCATGCAATGCTGGGCCAGCACAGCAGAGTTGTCAGTTGTGTAAAAGTGGTGGCCCCTCAAGCGAGCTCTGTCCACTGCAGTATACACCGCGAAGCACTGGCTGCAAAGAAAATGCCCCTGAATCTGAAGACTGTTTTAGACCAGGCAGTCAAAGCCGTTAACTTCATCAAAAGCCGTCCACTGCAAACACGTTTATTTTCCATGCTGTGTGGAGAGATGGGCAGTGATCACCAGCAGCTGTTGTTACACACAGAAGTGCGATGGCTCTCGAGGGGAAAGGTGCTGACGTGCCTTTTCGAGCTGCGGGATGAAGTGCGCGTGTTTTTTCTCGACTCAAAGTTTGAACTCGTACACTGCTTCAGTGATTTTGAATGGCTAGCTAAATTGGGTTATCTCGCCAACATTTTCAGCCACTTAAATGCTTTGAATCTAGCTCTTCAGGGATCCGTTGTTAACATGTTCAAGGTCCAGCACAAAGTGGAGGGAGCGATAAGAAAACTCGCGCAGTGGGATAAGCGTGTCGACCAGTCAAATTATGACTCCTTTGAAAACATGTCAGATTTTTTGACAAAGGAAGAGAGGCAGCTTCCCATCCATGTGACTAACGCAATCAAAGAGCACCTCCAGGGTTTGAAAACACAGCTGCGCGAATACTTCCCTCCCCTCGATGCGCAATGCAGTTGGATCGAAAATCCATTCGGCGTTCACAGTGACGAGGCCATTGCTGCCCTGAGCGCAAAAGAGCAAGACAGTCTTCTGGATCTCTCCTGCGACACCGCATTGAAGCTGGTCTTCTCACAGAAGCACCTGATAAACTTTTGGCTTCATGTTGCTTCTGAGTATCCCGATCTGGCCGACAGAGCTGTGAGATTTCTGATGCCTTTTCCGACGACGTACCTATGTGAGTGCGGGTTTTCTGCACTAGTGGCGCTGAAGACAAAGTACAGAAATAAACTGAATGTTGAGCCAGATCTTCGACTTCGACTGTCATCCATTGTGCCAGACATAAAGTATCTGGTTGGCACCATGCAACATCAGCCTTCACATTAGGTGCAATGCATTGGTTTTGCTTCATTGCAATTATTTTCTTGACAGAATATATGATGTTGTTGAGTAATGCACACTGACCTTCCTGCATATTAATTCAGTTCAGTCCTAAATATTCTACGGATCCGTACTACGGAGCCCGGATAGTGTCATCCCGCTTAATATTTTTAGACTTCACTTTTGCGTTCCCTTGCAATACTTGTGTGGGAGTGGGGGTGTGGTCAAGCATCGGTCTGTGACAGGAGGGCGGAGTCAGGGAAGGTAAGTGGCAGAATCACTACACCTGTCATTAATTGATGTTTGTGTGTCTTCCCAGTGACCACGCCCTATTTAAGGAGCGAGAGCAGAGGGAGCTCTCTCCACAACCAGACAGCTGATGTGTGTGAGAGAGTATATGAACGCTGAAAAGCTGAATAAAGAGAGTTTTGTGAAATCAGTTCTGTTCTGCCATCCTTCTGTGCTGATCCCAGGTTTCGGCACCACTGTAGCGGTTCGTGTATGTGGGTGGAGCACAGAAGGATGGCAGGACAGAACTGATTTCACAAAACTCTCTTTATTCAGCTTTTCAGCGTTCATATACTCTTTCACACACACACACACACACACACACACACACACACACACACACACACACACACATCAGCCGTCTGGTTAGGGAGAGAGCTCCCTCTGCTCTCGCTCTCTCTCCTTACATAGGGCACGGTCACTGGGAAGACACACAAACATCAATTAACCACAGGTGTAGTGATTCTGCCACTTACCTTCCCTGACTCCGCCCTCCTGTCACAGACCGATGCTTGACCACGCCCCCGCTTCCACACAAGTATTGCGAGGGAACGCAAAATTATTGCGAGGGAATGCAAAAGTGAGGGCACGCAAAATTATTGCGAGGGAATGCAAGATTATTGCGAGGGAATGCAAAACACAGGCGATTGCTCTAAGACAACGAGGGAGGCTCAGCCTCCTCTAAAAATGACGAACATTGTATAGGATGAATTGCGCTAGGCTTAGTTATAGCCGACCTTATAACATTGCTATTTCAGATCCAGAATCATAGAAATATATGTGCTCAACCCAACTACAGTGCGAAATCATTCCGTTATAACTTTCCCCAGTTCACCTAATGTTGCCAGATACTGCTGATGTTTACCAGCCCAAAATATGTTCAAAACCCGCCAAAATGCACTTAAAACCGTCCAATCTGGCAACACTGTTTCCCCCTCGTGACAGCGCGATGCAGCCCAGCCTCAGTGCACTTCAATGGCTTTGGGAGCTATGCGCTTGTCAATCTCAAAATGCAAGACGGTTATTGGACAAATACTGCGAAAATGACCTCCCACGGACTCCAAGCCTCACATGGGAGGGACATGGCAGGTTCCGCGAGGAGACTGGTGATTGGTGAAAGTGGCTGGATATTGTCTTTGATTGACAGCTCGTTTCAACTCTAGACAGGCAGCGGTGAATTTCAGTTCAGTCCCATGCGGATTCACAAGTGCTGTGGTGTATTGTAAGAGATCAGCTTACATTTCGATTTCATTCATTACATACGGTTTCTACCAGCTTTTTTGGTTTGTATATATTTTCATTGTAAATAAAGTGTAAATATAGTGTCGTCAAGTTTGCTATCTTAGTTCCAGAAATTTCGTTTATTTGAGTGACTGAACTTGAACTTGAGGGGGCTAGTCAGCTAGCAAGAAAGCTGTGCACGGATGCCAAGCATTGCTGACTTAATTTTGGCGAGGCCATTTGCCAGTCTTCTTTCGAGGAAAAAATTAAAATTAAAGAGCAGGGTAGACCAACGCAAATTGACTTGGTGAAAAAGGTAGGGAATAATACTCGTTCCTTTCAGCTCCTGGTACGAGAAAGTGAATTGGCTAACAGCAAGTGACCCACATCAACAACAGTAAATAGGCTACTTTAGTAATATGTCATGGATGGACCAAAAATATAGAATCTATTTAAAATGTTTATGCTGAGTATATTATATTGGAATATATATTTCTCTGGATATAAATTAAACACAGCTACAATTTGGAAAACATTTTTAAACAAAAACACAGCCAAGAACATTTCACACTACAGACCTGGATTAAAAGTGAAGAGTTATCAAAATTGTCAATAAAACATTTCTCAGCCAAAATAAGTAAAATATAGGGAAAGTGTCATTGAATAAAATGTGTGGCACCCAGCTCTATGTTTGGCTCCCCAAGGTCAGTGCTTTCCGGAACACTCTGCTGTTACTGCTGAGGTTCCTGACAAAGAGCTGCTTTCAATAATGATAAATTTTTAAACAACGCAGGGAACGCAAAAGTGAAGTCTAAAAATATTAAGCGGGATGACACTATCCGGGCTCCATAATATTCTATTTTCACATCAAAATAATAAAATGTTACCCTTTTATGCAGTTACTGCATTTTTCATAATAGTTCTATTCAGTCCTAAATGTTCCATTTTTAATATTAAAATAAAAATTGGTCTTAAAATACATTCATTTGCCTTGGTATTATTTATTGGGTTAGTGGTGGGCCGCGGACATTTGTGAGATCTTCAAGTGGGCCCTGACATAGAAAAGGTTGGTGTGGCAGCGGGGGCGTGGTCAAGCGCCGGTCTGTGACAGGAGGGCGGAGTCAGGGAAGGTAAGTGGCAGAATCACTACACCTGAGAGCAATTAACCTGTGTTTGTGTGTCTTCCCAGTGACCGCGCCCTATATCAGGAGGGAGAGCGAGAGCGGAAGGGGCTCATCCCTGAACCAGACGCCGGTTGTGTGTGGGTCTGTGCTAGAGTGGATATTGTTAGTGTGTCTACGCTGTGTCCACGGAGCACAGAGGACGGCAGGACAGAGATCAGGTTTATAACTTTGCTTTATTGCCACACTTTTCAGTCTAACAATATCCACTCTAGCACAGACCCACACACAACCGGCGTCTGGTTCAGGGATGAGCCCCTTCCGCTCTCGCTCTCCCTCCTGATATAGGGCACGGTCACTGGGAAGACACACAAACACAGGTTAATTGCTCTCAGGTGTAGTGATTCTGCCACTTACCTTCCCTGACTCCGCCCTCCTGTCACAGACCGGCGCTTGACCACGCCCCCGCTGCCACAGTTGGGAACCCCTGACTTACAGCATTTAATGGCAGAAAGTGACAATTGGTGAAAATATCAAAAAAGATGAATTTTCAGACCTTGAATAATGCATAGAAATCAAGATCATATTCAATTTAAAAAAAAAAACAGAATACAAATGTTCAAACATTTGTATACTGTTTTTTTTTAAATTGAATATGATCTTGATTAACTTGTTAATGAGTTTGAATGAGTTCAGAAAACAATATTTGGTGGAATAACTGACATTTAATCACAGCTTTCATGCATCTTGACATGCTCTGAGCTTGACATGTTCAGGTCTTTCATGTTGCTCATGGGTGACTTTATGCCACTCCTGGCATAAAAATTCAATTGGCTGAGCTTTGTTTGATTGCTTGTGACCATCCCTCTTCATCTTGATCACATTCCAGAAGTTTTCAATGGAGTTCAGATCTGGAGATTTGGCTGGCCATGAAAGGGTTTTGAACTTGTGGTCCTCCATTGATTGACCTGTCAGTGTGGTATGGAGGATTATCCTGCTGGAAAACCCAATCCTCAGAGTTAGGGAACATTGTCAGAATAGAAGTACACTACCATTCAAAAGTTTGGGGTCACTTTGAAATTTCCTTATTTTTGAAAGAAAAGCACTGTTCTTTTCAATGAAGATCACTTTAAACTAATCAGAAATACACTCTATACATTGCTAATGTGGTAAATGACTATTCTAGCTGCAAATGTCTGGTTTTTGGTGCAATATCTACATAGGTGTATAGAGGCCCATTTCCAGCAACTATCACTCCAGTGTTCTAATGGTACAATGTGTTTGCTGATTGCCTCAGAAGGCTAATGGATGATTAGAAAACCCTTGTACAATCATGTTAGCACAGCTGAAAACAGTTTAGCTCTTTAGAGAAGCTATAAAACTGACCTTCCTTTGAGCAGATTGAGTTTCTGGAGCATCACATTTGTGGGGTCGATTAAATGCTCAAAATGGCCAGAAAAATGTCTTGACTATATTTTCTATTCATTTTACAACTTATGGTGGTAAATAAAAGTGTGACTTTTCATGGAAAACACAAAATTGTCTGGGTGACCCCAAACTTTTGAACGGTAGTGTAAGTTTTCTTACAGGATAACATTGTAGATGGCTTGATTCATGTGTCATTCACAAACAAAAATCTGCTACATTCCAGCCTTGCTGAAGCACCCCAGATCATCAAAGATCCTCCACCAAATTTCACAATGAGTGTGAGACACTGTGGCTTATAGGCCTCTCCAGGTCTCTGTCTAACCATTAGACAACTAGGTGATGGGCAAAGTTGAAAATTGGACTCATCAGAGAAGATGACCTTACTCCAGTCCTCTATGGTCCAATACTTTGATCTTTAGCAAACCTCAGCCCAGCTTTTCTTTACTTCTCATTGATGAACTTGCTTTTTATGACTTCAGCCTCACCTGGAGGAGCCTGTTTTGAACTATCCTTGCCATGGACTTAACCCCAGCTGCCATTTGCTATTCTTTTTGTAGGCCACTTGATGTCATGCGATGGTTGTTGAGTGACATTCAAAGGAGTTGACATTCATCCCAGTCAGTGGAGAGTTGATTTTCCCTCTGCCTGTCTGTAACTTTGTTGTCACCAATGTCTGCTGCTTGAACTTGTTCTTATGAACTGCTGAAATTTTAAGTATGGAAGTACAGTAAGCTGACACTCACCATATCCCTCTGCCAGTAAAGCCAGAATTGAACCCTTCTTTTTCCTCACTCAAAAACTTTGCTTTTTAACTCTTTTGGCATGATGAATAGATTTTTTTTGTCTTCCAATTAAATTTAAGGTACTACTAGCCCTGTTTTTGCCATCCAAACTGATCCTACTGCAAGAGGATAGTGATGACCATAGCAGTGTTTTTTATACTTTTCCTTATTAAATACGATTTGGTTCAGGTGATAATCTAATCAGTACCTCCTTAAGTAAAACAACAATTTTATATAGAAATAAAATATATAAATAAAAAAATATATATATATTTTTAGAGCTGTCAATCAATTAAAATATTTAATCATGAGCAATCACCTTATTGTCCATAGTTAACTCATGACTAATTGCAAATTAATCACATTTTTATCTGCTCTAAATGTCACTTAAAGGGATATTTGTCAAGTTTTTGGGAAGTGAGAGTGGACAAATATGCTTGCTTTATACAAATGTGTGTGTCCAGGTCAAGAAAGATGAGACTGGACACAGCAAAAATTATTTTTGTGGGCATTTTATTCTCCTACTGTCAGATATGAGGCAGGCAGACGAATGTGCAGAAGTGATGTTTATTTACAGTGATGAAAACACACAGGCAAACAGTACAGATTGGCAGGCAAAACCCAAAATCGTAAAACAAGCAAAGGGTCAGGCGAGGAGCAAACAGGATATCAGAGGCAGAGTGAAAATGGGAACAAGAAATAGAAAATCAAACATGGGAAGTAAGGTTCGGTAATGCATACTGACGTAGCATAATACTTCGCACCAATAGTGCATCTGAACAGTCCTTATATAGGTGCACATATAACTCCTTAATTATGTTCAGGTGCACATCATTAATGGCATGCACACAGCCTGGGGGGTGCCTTCAGGTGCACACGCCACAGTGCACAGGACTGACAGAAACACCCACACACACACACAAGAGCTCCCTCTGGGAGCAAAAATCCATCCTTGTTGGCTCTGGTGGGGGCTCGGGTTCAGGCTCAGGACAAAACTTGGACTCCTAACTTGCACTGGTCTTGGGCTCTGGAGATGGCTCAGGCTTGAGCTCTGGAGATTATTCTGGCTCTGGACTGGACTTGGGCAGGAATCACATTCAGACTCTGGACTCGACTTGGGTCCTGGACTTGGCTCGGATCCAGGACTGAAAGTGGGCTCGAGTTCTGGAGATGGCTTGAGCTCTGGACTGAACTCGGACTCAAACTCTGGCTCAAGCTTAATAATTGACTCAGGCTTGTGCTCTGGATCTGGTTCGGACTCAGGGCTGGTAGTGTGCTCGAGCTCAGGAAATGACTTGGGCTTTGGACTGAACTCTAGCTCTGGGGATGATTTGGACTTAGGACTGGATGCTAATTTGAACTCTGGACTTGACTTGGACTCTGAACTGGACTCAGACATGGGCTTGAGCCCTGTCAGCACATTGCTATGGTCCTGGCCAGGTGGCAGGACAACAATGATGCCTTCATGACTGGGTGGCAGTGAGATGATGAGGCCTTCATAGCCAGCTGAGGCAGAGGTCATGTCGTCAGCTTCTAACACAAGTTCTGGAACAGGCTCAAGTTCTGGCATAGGCTCAGGTTCTGGAGCTGGCACTGGTTCTCAAGCAGACACTGGTGCAGACTGACTCTGGCACTGGAACAGACACTGGTGCTGGCTCTGGAGCAGACACTGGCATTGGCTGACTCCGGCTCTGGTGCTGGCACTGGTTCTGGAGCAGACACTGACTCTAACTCTGACACTGGCACTGGAGCTGACTCTGACTCTGACTCTGCCACTAGTTCAGGAGCTGGTGCTGGCTCTGACACTGGAACAGATGCTGGTGTTGGCGTTGGCTCTGGAACAGATGCTGGTGCTGGCTCTGGAACAGATGCTGGCACTGGCTCTGACAGTGGAACTGGCACTGACATTGGCACTGGAGCTGGCTCTGACTCAGATTCTGGCTCTGACGCTGGAGCTGGCACTGACATTGGCACTGGAGCTGGCCATGGTTCAGGCATGGGTTCTGATGCAGACTCTGGTTCAGGCATTGATTCAGGTGCTGGCTCTGGCTGAGAAACCAGCTCTGGAAAGACAGCCTCTAAGAGGGGCTCTGGAACAACAGCCTCCTCTGTTGTCTCTGCATCAGCCACTGGAGGGAGCTCTGGAGCAATGGCCTCCTCTATTGCCACTGCATTGGCCATAGGCATGATCCCCCCCCAAAAAAAAAAACCAAACCAAAAAACCTTCATGGGATCCTCCTTTTCTAAAGATTCAAAATGATGAACTGGAGCATGGCTAAGGAACTCTGTGAGCTCCGCCCTATGCCGATCAGGTACACCACCCATTGGCGAGCTCATCCAGCTATAAAAGTTAGCATGAAGCTTACCCAGAGAGGTTCTAGAGGCTTGGTCTCCTTAAGGTCCTCAAAAGAACAGATTGCACTGTAAACTGAATCCCTTAGGATGATAGTAGGGTGCTGGGGGACTCCAGTCAGGACTCAGTTGGAAATATGAGGCAAGGAGCTGAGATAAGGGAACCCGGGAGATGTGGGGACTGGCAAACTGTAATAGTTCCGCTACATCCATTTCTTGGTGAAGTATCCTGTCAGGTACGAGGTAGGCGGACGTATGTGTAGAAGTGATGTTTATTTACAGTGATGAAAACACACACAGGCAAACGTTCCAAATTGGCAGGCAAAATCCAAATCATGAAACAAGCAAAGGGTCAGGCAAGGCGCAAACAGGATATCAGAGGCAGAGCGAAAACGGGAACTAGGAACAGGAAATAGGAAACAAGGAAATCAAACACCAGAAGTCAGACTCGGTAATGCGTACTGACATAGCATAATACTTCGCACCGATAATGTGTCTGAACAGTCCTTATGTCACAGTCCGGTCTAGCCCATCCATGCCTTAGATTGTAGGACTTCCATGCTGGCTCCAGGCCAGATCCAGGACAGGATTTCAGTCCTGCCTTGCTGAAGGCCATTTCCTGAAGTGGCACTCCCACACCTGCTACCACTCCTCTCGCATCAGCCAGGGCTTTTTAAGAACTGTTTGGAGCTACTCCATTTGCCAGACTGTCTCTTGTAGACTTTCCTTGCCTCGCTACAGCTCATTGGTATTGTGTCTTCTTGATTCCTCCTGCCTGAATTTTTCCTTGTTTTTTGTCAAGTTTTTCTGTCCAGTCTTTGTCCCTGTTTTTGCCTGCCTGTTCTTCTGAATTGTCTTTTGCTACCTCTGCCTGGGTTTCCCTTGTCCCTGTGTTCATCAGTTTTTGTGAAAATTTTTGTCCTGTTTTTTGTCCCTGATCGTGTCTACCTGCTCCTCTGTGTTTTTGACCTCCTGGCCTGTTTTTTGACCACCGATTTTTGCCTGAGCCCTACTGTACCTTTGCCTTTCTGCCATCTACTTCATTAAAGAAGTTTTCTTGTTACACTGCCTGTTTTCTGAGTCTGCTCTTGGGTCCTCACTTCACCTCAGCTCGCCATTCCTAACACCTTATACAGGTGCACATATAGCTCCTTAATTATGTTCAGTTGCGCATCGTTAATGGCGTGCGTGCTACAGCCTGCTCGATGCATGCACAGCCCGGGGTGTGCCTTTAAGTGCACATGCCACAGCATGCAGGATTGACACCCACTGCATTTAAAAAATAAAGCAGTTGTTATGCCTCACTCACAACCTGCAGTAAGTGTTTTGGACACGCACGGCTCGCAGGGTTTGGTAGCTCGCAGCCGTGCCGCAGGGTCGCGGTGAACCCGTGGGAAAGTTTGGGGGAGGAGTATGGGCAAAGTATTTGTCAAGTACAGGTTGCAAACCTGACTTCCTCGAGGCATGGGAAGAATTGCACCATTAGCCCGTGGAAAGCATGTATCTGATGCACATGATCAGTGCGTATTCAGTGAGTGCGGAGTGTATGAGACTTGCATTTTACCAGTTTCCTGCGCTACGAGTATGGGCCGCACTTGTGAAGCATGTATGATGCATATGATTAGCATGTTACAATCACTCATAATGTGCATGTGATGCAAGCCAGGAGTGGGTATAAAACCAGCATGTCTGCAGCATTCTGCATCTGTCTTTCGAATGAAGACCATTGGATATTTTGTAAGAAAAATGTAAAAATTTTCAGTTTAAAGTTTAGAAAATGGGACCCAAGAAGAAGTGAGCAAAAGTGAAGTAACCCAGCCTGAAACAGCAGAGGGGGAGGAGGAAGAATTTGATGATGATGGTAGCAGCACCGGCGAGCCCTGCATGGACAGGGAGAAGTACGCCTTCAAACAGACAGAAGGCACAGCACCCCGCCAGAGGTATTTTCACAGGTAAATACACATACTTTAAACATTCATTTCATATGCTTATGTAATTAATATTATATATGCTGATTTTCATGTATGTTTCAGCTAACAATGCCCAGAAGTGAGGACATTGCAATCCCATCATCACTGTCAGGCCATTGTGCCATGCTCAGTGAAAAGGACAAGGACATCCCAACACCCCATCCCACCACTAAACAGGAGCAGGACAATAGCTCAGAGTCAAAGTGTGTTTCAGTGCTCAAACTGTTGGGCTATTTATTTGGGATTTTTTACAATGTAATAAAATGCATTATTCCCTTATACTCATGTTTTTATTATTTGACGTTTGCATGGTAAATTAACATATACTCAAATAAAAACAGCAAATAAGGTGGTCTTCTTCCCTTCTACGATGCTACAGGCTACATGATTGGTTCCTTGGTTCCTCCCCAATATATATACCCAGAGTCTTGCCCCTCGTGTTGCATGCAGGTCGCATGTGCTGTGTGCAGGTCATGTGTGCTGCGTGCACACCACACACAGGGGTAGAAAGTGAGATGTACTTCTGTCTTGCGGGCTGCACAAATAGCAAGTGTGGAATACTTGTGTAATACTTCTGAGGCACGTCACTCATACAATGTCCACAATGTATCACTCATGCATCTTACTGTCAAAAGTCCCTCCTAGCCTTGCTGCTGACTTGGTTCAGGTGTACAAAAGGGGTACAGGTTCCGTACATAGTGTATGCATTCTTGATTTGTCGCAAGACCCTTAGAATTTGCATGTGCAGGACCAAAAGTCTCCACAGGCAGTCTGCGACCTTCTACGGCGCTGAACACATCCAAGTGTCACGCAAGTCTCAAGCACGGTTTTGCCAAATTTTTTTTACCGTAGACTGCCCATAGCAGCATGTATGGCAGGTTGTGAGTGAGGCTTTAACTTTATCATTGCCCGGGCAGGTCTGTGAGCATGGAGGGAAGCGCTTCTGCAAGGAGATGGGGCTACTAGTTCACGTCCCCAGTGCACTTCAGGCTTCCCCTGATTGAGCGGGGGCGTACAGGATAACTATGAGTATTCAAGGGGGTACACATCAAGCTTTGGTGGATTCAGGTTGTAATCAGACCTCCATACTTCAATGTGGGTCACTGGAGAATGCACGTTTGGTGAAGGTGAAGTGTGTGCACAGTAATAAACACAAATATCTGCTGATGCCTGTCACTATCCACTTCCAGGGAGAAAACCATAGCGTAGAGACTATGGTTAGTCCGAGTCCCTCTCACTCACTGATCCTGGGGACCAATTGGCCAGGGTTTAAAACATTAAACAAATAATAGTGGGTGAGTCCTGCAGTAGAACATCCCGGGGGGATCCTGCCACAACGTTGGCTGGGAAAGCGGTCTCAAGCACTTCTGCTTCAGCTCCACATCATGATGACACAGAGAGTGGGGAGAGCCCTCCTTCCTCTCTCAGGAATCCCTTAGGGGACTTCCCATTGGAGCAGGTGCATGACGAGTCACTGAGACACGCCTTTGACCAAGTGAAACTAATTGATGGCCTAACGTTGCGCTTTCCTTCCTGTATTTTTCTATTATTAAAGATAGGTTGTATTGAGTGATGGAGGACACTCAAATGCACTCCAAAAAAAAAAGATAACAGAGTTGTTGGTCCCAAAGAGCCGCAGAGAACTTTTATTCCATGCCGCTCATCATAATCCTATGGTTGGGCATTTGGGGCAGGATAAAACACTAAATTGACTCATGGACCATTGCTACTGGCAAGGGATTCACGCTGATGTCCGCAGGTAGTGTGCGGCTCGTCGCGAATGCCAGCTGGTAAATCAAGCGATCACATCAAAAGTGCCATTGCACCCATTGCCACTGATCAAGATCCCTTCAAAAGAATTGGCACGGATCTCATCGGGCCATTAGATCAATCTGCACATGGGTATCGCTTCGTATTAGTTATTGTGGATTATGCAATGCGATACCCGGAAGCAGTGCCTCTCCGCAATATCTCAGCATGCAGTGTTGTGGAGACGTTCTTCCATGTTATCTCCCGAGTCGGAATTCTGAAAGAAATCCTGACTGAGCGAGGCACTACATTTATGTCATGCAGACTGCACAAAATATACAAATGATTGGGGATTAAATCAATTTGTACTATTGTTTATCATCCATAAATGGATGGGCTGGTCGAATGATTTAACTTAAGAACATGATTTGTAAGTTTGTTCACGGTGATGCTAAAAATTGGGACAGGTGGTACGACCCTCTGTTGTTTGCAGTGTCCAAGGTTCCACAAGCCTCCAACGGATTTTCCCCATTTGAATTGCTGTATGGGTGCAAGCCCTGTGGTGTCATAGACATCATTAAAGAAAATTGGGAGGAGGAGCCTTCTCAAAGTAAAAATGAAATTCAGTATGTCCTTGACCTGAGAGCAAAACACCATGCACTGAGTCACATAACCCAGGAGAATTTGCTACAGGCCCAAGAACATCAAGATTGCCTGTACAACAGAGGGGCACAGCTAAGGGAATTTGCACCAGGAGATAAAGTCCTCAAGTTACTGCCCACCTCAAGCTCAAAATTGCTCGCCAAGTGGCAAGGGCTCTTTGAGATCACACGGCGAATTGGGGAGGTTGACTATGAGATCAAACAGCCATATGGAGCGACACATCAAATTTACCCCCTCAATCTCCTGAAACTATGGAGAGAAGAAGAAACCTTTATTCGTCACATGCACACTTCAAGCACAGTGAAATTCATCCTCTGCATTTAACCCATCTGAAGCAGTGAACACACGCACACACACCCAGAGCAGTGGGCAGCCACACCAGAGCGCCCGGGGAGCAGTCAGGGGTTAGGTACCTTGCTCAAGGGCACCTCAGCCCAAAGCTGCCCCACATCAACCTAACTGCATGTCTTTGGATTGCGGGGGAAACCGCAGCACCCGGAGGAAACCCATGCAGACACGGGGAGAACATGCAAATTCCACACAGAAAGGCCCTCGCCAGCCGCTGGGTTCGGACCCAGAACCTTCTTGCTGTGAGGTGACCGTGCTAACCACTACACCACCATGCCACCCAGAGAGGAGGTTCCTGTGCCTAAGGCAATGGTAGTTCTGGAGAGGGTGGAGCTGGGACCAGAGGTAAGTCCAAAAAGTGCGGCCCAATTCAACCCGGTCCCCTGTGGAGACCACCTCTCACCGTCCCAGAGAGCACAGGCAATTAGTTTGCAGGAGGGATTCTCTGATGTGTTCTCACCCCTCCCTAACACTAACCTCATAGAACACCACATTGAGACTCCTCCAGGGGTGGTGGTGTGCAGCCGCCCGTATCAGCTCCCTGAACACAAGAAAAATGTGGTTTAGGATGAACTTCAGGGTATGCTTAAGATGGGAGTAATTGAGCAGTTGCACAGCAACTGGGGGGCGGCACGGTGGTGTAGTGGTTAGCACTGTTGCCTCACAGCAAGAAGGTTCTGGGTTCAAGCCCAGCGACCTCTGTGTGGAGTTTGCATGTTCTCCCCGCATCTGCGTGGGTTTCCTGCGGGTGCTCCAGTTTCCCCCACACTCCAAAGACATGCAGGTTAGGCTAATTGGTAACTCTAAATTGACGGTAGGTGTGAATGTGAGTGTAACAATTCCTGATGTGGGTGGAGCACAGAAGCACGGCAGGCGAGAGTTGATGATTACACAAACCACTTTATTTAGCTTTTCAGCTTGCTTGCTTACTCATTGACTCACTCACTCACACATGCATTGTGGTTGGGGAGAGAGCTCCTTTTCTCTGCTCTCTCTCTCCTTTTATGCTCCCACCCTGTAACAAACACACACACACACACACACACACACATTAATTGACAGCAGGTGGAATGACTTAGCCACTTACCTTCCCCAACCCCGCTCTCCATTCACAGACTGCTGCTTGGCCATGCCCCGCTGCCACAGTGAGTGTGAATGGTTGTCTATGTGTCAGCCCTGCGATGACCTGGTGACTTGTCCAGGGTGTACCCCGCCTCTCGCCCATGGTCAGCTGGGATGGGCTCCAGCTTGCCTGTGACCCTGTAGAACAGGATAAGTGGCTACAGATAATGGATGGATGGACAGCAACTGGAGCAGCCAGGTGGGCTTGGTACCCAAGCTCGACGGGTCGGTCCAGTTCTATGTGGACTATAGAAAAGTCAATGTGGTGTCTAAATTTGACACATGTCCAATGCCCTGCATTGATGAATTGCTCAATCAGTTAGGTGCAGCTCGCTTTTACTTGACACTGGATTTGACAAAGGGATATTGGCAGATCCCCTTGACTCCATTATCCCATGAGAAAGTGGCCTTTTCCACTCTGTTTGGCTTACAACAATTTGTCACCCTTCTTTTTGGGTTGTTTGGGGCTCCGGCGATGTTTCAGCGTCTCATGGACTGAATTCTCCGTCCCCACAATGCATATGCGGTGGCCTACTTGGATGATATAATCATTTATAGTAATGATTGGGAGCAGCACCTACAACATCTGAGGGTGGTTCTGAGGTTGCTGAGGCACACTGGGCTCACAGCAAACCTGAAAAATTGTGCAATCGGATGGGTGGAAGTACAATATCTGGGCTTCCACTTAGGTCATGGGCAGGTGCATCCCCAAATTGATAAGACTGCAGCGATTGTGGCCTGTCCATGACCTAAGACCAACAAGGGGGTGAGGCAGTTCCTGGGGCTGGCTAGCTATTGTAGGTGGTTTGTGGCTAACTTTTTGGATGTCACCAGTTTGCTGACTGACCTCACTAAAAAGGGGGCACCAGATCTGGTCCAGTGGATAGAGCCATGTGAATGGGCTTTTGCTCAGGTAAAGGCAGTTTTGTGTGGGGGCCCACCACTGTTGCATTCTCCTTACTTTTCTCTCCCTTTTGTTTTACAGACTGATGCATCAGACAGAGGGCTGGGGGTTATTTTGTCCCAGGTGATGGAGGGGGAGGAGCATCCAGTCCTGAACATCAGCCGCATGCTCTCCATGCATGAGTTGAAGTACAGCACCATAGAAAAGAAGTGTCTGGCCATCAAGTAGGTGGTCCTCACACTCCGCTACTACCTGCTTAAGTAACCCTGTAGTTAACAATATAACTGTATCAGATCAGGAATTAGAATGTTTTACTCCCCTTAGAGAAATCGAACTAATTAACTATTTTACTAACTAATTAATTAACTAACCTATACATCAAAATCTTCAAATTGTGTACTAGATCCCTTACCTACATGATTCTTCAAACAGATAATACCAGAAGCAATTGAACTGTTTCTAAAAATAATAAATTCTTCCCTTAGAATTGGCTATGTACCCAACTCCTTTAAACTAGCAGTTATCGAGCCCCTGATTAAAAAAAAACCCTGACCTCAAACCCTGTTAGCTGTCCAATTATAGGCCAATATCAAACCTCCCCTTTATTTCCAAGATCCTAGAAAAAGCTGTGGCACAGCAGTTATGCTCATATCTACATAGGAATAACATCCATGAAATGTATCAGTCAGGATTTAGACCTCATCATGGCACAGAGGCAGCAATGGTTAAAGTAGTAAATGACCTACCTTTGGCATCTGATCAGGCCAGTGTTTCTGTGCTTGTACTGCTTGATCTTAGAGCAGCCTTTGACACCATTGATCATTCCATTCTTCTGGATAGACTAGAAAATGCTGTGGGAGTTAAGGGAACAGCCCTCTCCTGGCTTAGGTCTTATTTAACTGATCGCCATCAGTTTGTTGATGTAAATCTGGATTTTTCTAGACATACTGAGGTAAAGTTTGGTGTTCCACAATGTTCTATCTGAGGCCCACTGCTTTTTTCTTTATATATGTTACGTCTGGGTGATATTACTTGTAAGCATGTGTGGCAGCGGGGGCGTGGTCAAGTGCCAGTCTGTGACAGGAGGGTGGAGTCAGGGAAGGTAAGTGGCAGAATCACTACACCTGAGAGCAATTAACCTGTGTTTGTGTGTCTTCCCAGTGACTGCGCCCTATATCAGGAGGGAGAGCGAGAGCGGAAGGGGCTCATCCCTGAACCAGACGCCGTTTGTGTGTGGGTCTGTGCTAGAGTGGATATTGTTAGACTGAAAAGTGTGGCAATAAAGCCAAGTTCCCCGCAGCGCCAGCAAACCGGCCTGGGCTTTCCCTCTGCACCGGTGATCTGGGGCTCACTCACCTGAGGTGGGGGAGAGACAGACACAGAAGGGAGAAATGGGAGGGCACCGCGGGTGCGGCGGGCCGGCTGGGGTGGTGCCGGCCCCCGCCTCCGCGGTGGGGGAATGGGGCGAGGACGGGACACAGGAGGAGGGGGAGAGAGAGAAGAGGAGAGAGGAGAAGATGCCATCTGCTGTCCTGCCTCCGGGACAGCGGCCAGATGATCCTCCGCCAGCTCGACTGCCTGATCCAGCGACGCCGGGCGGTGGCACTGGACCCACTCCGCGGTTCCTGCTGGTAAGCGGGCGATGAACTGTTCCAGTACCACCTGGTCGACAATTCCCTCGGCATCGCGATCGTCGGCCCTCAGCCACCACCAGCAGGCGTCCCGGAGCTGCTGGCCGAACGCGAACGGCCAGCCGACTTCCTCCAATTGCAGCGCGCGGAAGCGCTGGCGCTGTTGTTCCGGTGTGCGCCCCACTCGCTGGAGGACGGCCCGGCGGAGGTCTGCATAGGCCAGCTGGCGGTCGGCGGGGAGCTGTAGCGCGGCCAGCTGTGCCTCTCCCGTTAGCAGGGGGAGGAGGCGCGCTGCGCACTGCTCCATCGGCCACCCCGAGGCTTCTGCGACCTGTTCAAACAACTTGAGGAACGCCTCGGGGTCGTCCTGTGGGCCCATCTTGGTGACAGTGAGGGGAGACGAGCCCGCAGCCGGAGCGCTGGTGGACCCCGCCGACGCGAGGAGATGCCGGAACGCCTCGTGACCTTCCTGCTGGGCCAGCACCAGGGCTTCGAAGCGCCGCTCTTGTTCCTTTCGGAGTGTGATGAGCGCCTGGTGCTGGCTTTGTTGAGCCGTGGCGAGGGCGTGGACCAGGTCGGTGAACGGGGAGGATTCCATGGGGCTGCTGGGTTGGTGCTCCACTTTCCCGGGTTTTGGCACCACTGTAGGTCTCCCTATGTGTGGGTGGAGCACAGAGGACGGCAGGACAGAGATCAAGTTTATAACTTGGCTTTATTGCCACACTTTTCAGTCTAACAATATCCACTCTAGCACAGATCCACACACAACTGGCGTCTGGTTCAGGGATGAGCCCCTTCCGCTCTCGCTCTCCCTCCTGATATAGGGCACAGTCACTGGGAAGACACACAAACACAGGTTAATTGCTCTCAGGTGTAGTGATTCTGCCACTTACCTTCCCTGACTCCACCCTCCTGTCACAGACCGGCGCTTGACCACGCCCCCGCTGCCACAGCATGGTATTAGGTTCCACTGTTATGCTGATGACACACAGATGTATGTTTCTGCAAAGCCAGAAACACCACTGACACCAGATTAATAAAATTGAGGAACGTGTGAAGGACATTGGACACTGGATGCTTATTAACTTCCTTCTGCTTAACTCTGACAAGAAAGAAGTACTTGTAGTAGGACCACATGCAGCTAGATGTAGGTTTTCTGATTACACAGTAACTCTGGATGGCATTTCTGTTTCTTCACATGCAGCAATAAAAGACCTCAGGGTGATCATTGACTCCAGTCTTTTGTTTGAAACTCATATCGATAACATTACCCAGCCAGCTTTCATTCATCTCAGATATATTGCTAAGATAAGAAATTTAATGTCATTACATGATGCAGGAAAACTAGTTCATGCTTTTGTTACCTCTAGGTTGGATTATTGTAATGCCTTACTGTCTGGATGTTCCAATAAGAGCATAAACAAGCTCCAGTTAGTTCAAAATGCAGCAGCAAGAGTCCTTACTAGAACTAGGAGATATGAACACATCACCCCTATCTTATCCACACTGCATTGGCTCCCAATCAAATTTCATATTGATTATAGAATGCTACTTGTGGCAGCGGGGGCGTGGTCAAGCGCCGGTCTGTGACAGGAGGGTGGAGTCAGGGAAGGTAAGTGGCAGAATCACTACACCTGACGGCAATTAACCTGTGTTTGTGTGTGTCTTCCCAGTGACCGCGCCCTATTTAAGGAGGGAGATTGAGAGCAGAGGAGATCCTCCCCGGGACGAGACGCTAGTGTGTGTGTGTCTCGGTGTGTTTGAAATCTATCTATTGTCAGACTGAAAAGTGCGGCAATAAAGCCTCTGTGTACACCTGATCTCTGTCCTGCCGTCCTCTGTGCTCCACCCACACGTAGCGAACCGTTACAGTGGTGCTGAAACCCGGGATCCAGAGTGGAGCACCAACTGATCAGCCCCATGGAGTCCTCCCCGTTCGCCGACCTGGTCCCTGCCCTCGCCACGGCCCAGCAAAGCCAGCACCAGGCGCTCGTCACCCTCTGGAAGGAACAAGAGCAGCGCTTCAAAGCCCTGGTGCTGGCCCAGCAGGAAGACCGCGAGGCGTTCCGGCACCTCCTCGCGTCGGCGGGGTCCACCAGCGCTCCGGCCGCGGGCCCGTCTCCCCTCACCGTCACCAAGATGGGCCCGCAGGACGACCCTGAGGCGTTCATCACGCTATTTGAACAGGTCGCAGAAGCCTCGGGGTGGCCGATGGAGCAGCGCCTCCTCCCCCTACTAATGGGAGAGGCACAGCTGGCCGTGCTACAGCTCCTCGCCGACTGCCGGCTGGCCTACGCGGACCTCCACTGGGCCGTCCTCCAGCACGTGGGGCGCACTCCAGAGCAACAGCGCCAGCACTTCCGCGCTCTGCACTTGGAGGAAGTCGGCCGGCCGTTCGCGTTCGGCCAGCAGCTCCGGGACGCCTGCTGGCGGTGGCTGAGGGCCGACGACTGCGACGCTGAGGGGATCATCAACCAGGTGGTGCTGGAACAGTTCGTTGCTCGCTTACCTGCAGGAACCGCGGAGTGGGTCCAGTGCCACCGCCTGGCGTCGCTGGATCAGGCAGTGGAGCTGGCAGAGGATCATTTGGCGGCTGTTCCGGCGGCAGGACAGCAGACGGCGTCTACTCTTCTCTTCTCTCCTCTCCTCTCTCCCCCTCCTTCTGTGTCTCGTCCTCGCCCCATTCCCCCACTGCGGAGACGGGAGCCGGCACCACCCCAGCCAGCCCGGCGCACCCGCGGTGCCCTCCCGTTTCTCCCTTCTGTGTCTGTCTCTCCCCCCCCTCAGGCGAGTGAGCCCCCGAACACTGGTGCAGAGGGAAAGCCCGGGCCGGTTTGCTGGTGCTGCGGGGAGCTGGGCCACCTTCAACAACAGTGCACGGCAATGGAAGTGGGCATGGTGGTTCGGATCCCCGACGCGCCAGAGGCCGCCCTCAATTGGGCTGGAGCATATCGCATACCGGTGAGTATCCAAGGGGCTACATATCAGGCGTTGGTGGATTCGGGTTGTAATCAGACCTCAATTCGCCAAAGCCTGGTGCAAAACGAGGCATTGGGGGGAGCACAGGGGGTGAAGGTGTTGTGTGTGCATGGGGATGTTCACCGCTACCCTTTGGTGTCAGTCCACATTTTTTTCAGAGGGGAAAAATCTATAGTGAAGGCGGCGGTTAATCCTCGCCTTACCCACTCTTTAATTTTGGGGACTGATTGGCTGGGATTTCGGGTGTTAATGAGACGCTTAGTAAAGAGTGGGTCCTGCCATTTGACAGGGGGAGGTCCCGGTGTCGCTTTGGCGGGAGCAGCTTTCACAGAGCCGTCTACGTCATCTCCGCGTCAGAGTGAGGAGCCGCCGGCTCCTCCTCTCTCTATTGGGGAATCCCTCGCGGATTTCCCATTAGAACAATCGCAAGACGAGACTCTGCGACATGCGTTTGACCAAGTGAGAGTAATCGATGGTCAAACGCTCCAGCCGAACGCCACCCCGTCCTTCCCCTACTTCGCAATTATGAAGGATAGGTTATACCGAGTGATGCAGGACACTCAAACTAAAGAGCGAATCACGCAGCTTTTAATTCCAAAGAGCCACCGCGAATTGGTATTCCAGGCGGCTCACTTTAATCCCATGGCTGAACACTTAGGGCAGGATAAGACACTAGCCCGAATAATGGCCCGATTCTATTGGCCAGGGATTCACGGCAATGTTCGTAGGTGGTGTACGGCATGCCGCGAATGCCAGTTAGTAAATCCAGTGGCCATTCCAAAAGCGCCTTTGCGCCCTCTTCCATTGATCGAGACCCCGTTTGAGAGAATCGGGATGGATCTCGTCGGGCCATTAGATCGGTCAGCACGAAGGTACCGCTTTATATTAGTTCTGGTGGACTATGCAACGTGATACCCGGAAGCAGAGCCTCTGTGCAATATCTCAGCACGCAGTATTGCAGAGGCACTCTTCCGCGTTATCTCCCGAGTTGGAATCCCGAAAGAGATTCTGACTGATCAAGGCACTACATTTATGTCACGGACACTGCGCGAACTGTATGGGTTATTGGGGATTAAGCCGATCCGCACCAGTGTGTATCACCCACAAACGGACGGTTTAGTGGAACGGTTCAATCACACCCTCAAAAATATCATTAAAAAATTCGTAAGTGAGGACGCACGTAATTGGGATAAGTGGCTCGAGCCCTTGTTGTTCTCATTGCGAGAGGTTCCCCAAGCCTCCACGGGGTTCTCCCCATTCGAATTATTATGTGGGCGTAAGCCGCGCGGCATCCTAGACGTGCTGCGGGAAAATTGGGAGGAGGGACCTTCACAAAGCAAGAACGAAATTCAATACATTATGGACCTGCGCGCAAAACTCCACACGCTCACCCACCTAACTCAGGAGAATTTGCGGCAGGCCCAGGAACGGCAAGCCCGCCTGTACAACAAGGGTACGCGCCTTAGGGAGTTCACCCAGGGAGATAAAGTACTCGTACTGTTGCCCACTTCAAGCTCCAAATTGATCACCAAGTGGCAAGGGCCCTTTGAGGTCACACGGCGAGTCGGGGATGTCGACTATGAGGTGAGGCGAATGGACAGGGGTGGGGCACTACAAATTTACCACCTCAACCTGCTTAAACTCTGGAATGAGGAGGTCCCTGTGGCATTGGTGTCGGTGGTCCCGGAGAGGGCGGAGCTGGGACCGGAGGTTCAAAAGAGGGCATTGGCATCACGCACCTCTCCGGTCCCCTGTGGAGACCACCTCTCCCCGACCCAACTCACGGAGGTCGCCCAGTTGCAGACCGAGTTTTCGGATGTGTTCTCGCCCCTGCCCAGTCGCACCAACCTCATAGAGCACCACATAGAGACGCCCCCGGGGGTAGTAGTGCGTAGCTGCCCTTACAGGTTACCCAAACACAAAAAAAAGGTGGTTCGGGAAGAACTGGAGACCATGCTTGAAATGGGCATCGTCGAGGAGTCCCACAGTGACTGGAGCAGCCCAGTGGTCTTGGTACCCAAGGCTGACGGGTCGGTCCGGTTCTGTGTGGACTACAGAAAAGTCAATGCGGTGTCTAAATTTGATGCTTACCTGATGCCTCGTATTGATGAGTTGCTCGATCGACTCGGCACTGCTCGCTTTTATTCGACGCTGGATTTGACGAAGGGATATTAGCAGATCCCCTTGACTCCACTATCCCGAGAGAAAATGGCCTTTTCCACACCGTTTGGTTTACACCAATTCGTCACCCTTCCGTTTGGGCTGTTTGGGGCGCCCGCTACATTTCAGCGGCTGATGGACAGAGTCCTCCGCCCTCATGCCACTTATGCGGCCACCTATCTGGATGATATTATCATCTATAGTAAGGACTGGCAGAGGCACCTCGAACATCTGAGGGCCGTCCTTAGGTCACTGAGAAGAGCGGGGCTCACAGCCAACCCAAAGAAGTGTGCGATTGGGCGGGTGGAAGTACGGTATCTGGGCTTCCACTTGGGCAACGGGCAGGTGCGTCCCCAAATTAATAAGACGGCAGCGATTGCGGCCTGCCCGAGGCCCAAGACCAAAAAGGGGGTGAGACAGTTCCTGGGGCTGGCTGGCTATTACCGTAGGTTTATACCTAATTATTCGGACGTCACCAGCCCGCTGACTGACCTCACTAAAAAGGGGGCACCAGATCTGGTCCAGTGGATGGAGCAATGCCAGCGGGCTTTTTCTGAAGTGAAGGCTGCAGTGTGTGGGGGGCCACTTTTACACTCCCCTGACTTTTCTCTCCCCTTTGTGTTGCAGACCGATGCGTCGGACAGAGGGCTGGGGGCGGTTTTGTCCCAGGAGGTGGAGGGGGAGGACCGCCCCATCCTGTACATTAGCAGGAAGCTGTCAGTGCATGAGGGGCACTACAGCACGATTGAGAAAGAGTGTCTGGCGATCAAGTGGGCGGTCCTCGCCCTCCGTTACTACCTGCTGGGATGCCCTTTCACCCTCTGTTCAGACCACGCGCCCCTCCAGTGGCTTCACCGCATGAAAGATGCCAACGCGCGGATCACCTGTTGGTATCTGGCACTCCAACCCTTCAATTTCAAGGTGGTCCACAGGCCGGGGGCGCAGATGGTCATGGAGGACTTCCTCTCCCGTCAAGGGGGGGGGGGGGGGGGGGGGAGTCGGCTGCAGGCCGGACGGCCGCCCGGCCTGAGTCGGGTGGTGGGGGTATGTGGCAGTGGGGGCGTGGTCAAGCGCCGGTCTGTGACAGGAGGGCAGAGTCAGGGAAGGTAAGTGGCAGAATCACTACACCTGACGGCAATTAACCTGTGTTTGTGTGTGTCTTCCCAGTGACCGCGCCCTATTTAAGGAGGGAGATCGAGAGCAGAGGAGATCCTCCCCGGGACGAGACGCTAGTGTGTGTGTGTGTGTGTGTGTGTCTCGGTGTGTTTGAAATCTATCTATTGTCAGACTGAAAAGTGCAGCAATAAAGCCTCTGTGTACACCTGATCTCTGTCCTGCCGTCCTCTGTGCTCCACCCACACGTAGCGAACCGTTACACTACTATTGACCTTTAAAGCACTGAATGGTCTCGTGCCAAAATACCTGAGTGAACTTCTGGTTCTTTATGGCCCACCACGCCTACTTAGATCAAGAGGTGCAGGTTATCTGCTGGTACCTCATATAGTGAAGGCTACATCAGTGAGCAAAGCCTTTTCTTACAAAGCCCCAGTTATGGAATAGCCTTCCAAGT
The DNA here is from genome assembly GCF_027579695.1 of Neoarius graeffei. Classification (NCBI taxonomy): domain Eukaryota; kingdom Metazoa; phylum Chordata; class Actinopteri; order Siluriformes; family Ariidae; genus Neoarius; species Neoarius graeffei. The sequence continues at coordinate 13,964,192 of NC_083589.1, read as the reverse complement.
AGTGTTCAGGACTCAGACACAGTTTCATGGTGGTGTAGTGGTTAGCACGGTCACCTCACAGCAAGAAGGTTCTGGGTTTGAACCCAGCAGCCAGTGAGGGCCTTTCTGTGTGGAATTTGCATGTTCTCCCTTTGTCTGCATGGGTTTCCTCTGGGTGCTCCGTTTCCCCCCACAGTTTAAAGACATAGGTTAATATGGGACAGCCTTGGGCTGAGGTGCCCTTGAGCAAGGGACCTAACTCCCAACTGCTCCCCGGGCACTGTTAGCATGGCTGCCCACTGCTCTGGGTGTGTGTGTTCACTGCTTCAGATGGGTTAAATGCAGAGAGGAAATTTAACAAGTATGTGATGAATAAAGTTGTGCTTTCTTTCTTTCTTTTCTAAGTCTAGGCTGAAAACATATCTTTTTAGTCAAGCTTTTTGTTAAGTTTTTGTGAGGTAAGGGAGTAGATCTGGAAGGTCTTCATGGAGTCTTGATGGAGTCCCTGCTTGCACTCGGTGCAAATGTATCCTGTTCTCACTCTTTAGGTGACACTGGGCATATCTAACAACCTGTGTTTTCTTTCTCTCTCTCTCTCTCTCTCTCTCTCTCTCTCTCTCTCTCCCCCCTCTTCTTCCCTCTGTCTGTCCCTCTCTGAGTTACATGTCAATCCTGAGATACCACTGATGCTGACCTCTTCTGCTCATTGGACTCACCTGATCCATCCTGATGCCCTATGTCGGTCTGGCTGGAGTCTCACCTCATCACTCCTGTGGAGGATGGCCCCATACGGAAAGTCAAAAGTTACACTTGGAAGATGGCTCCAGACACTTAAAGTAATGCATTTATGCCTGAGGACTACAACTGACTTCCTAACTTTATGACTGCAGTTGTCACGAACAGTTTTGCACTCAAGTTTCCATCAATGAAGAGTTATAACATCAACGAAACAGACTTCATGTTAAAACTATAATGATTTTCCTGGTTACACAGTTGCACTTTGTGACTATATAGGACACAGTTATAGAAGCGAGTTATTTATAATTGTGCTATCTGTTATCAACCAAATGATGATGGGTTTCCTTTTGAGTCTGACTGCTTTCAAGGTTTCTTCCTCATGTCGTCTGAGGGCATTTTTCCTTGCCACTGTCACCCCAGGCTTTCTCATCAGGGATAAATAAATTAGGGATAAAATTATCTCTTATGTTTAAACAATGTCTATTGTTAAAAGCACTATACCGGTACAAATAAACATGACTTGATTTGGTTAACAGATTTACATACTTGGGATCCCTTGTTACCAGCAACCTGTCTCTTGATACTGAGATCAATATTAGAATCAGCAAAGCAGCTACTGTAATGTCCAAACTCATCAAGAGATTCTGGGATAGCAAAAACATGACTATAAACACCAAGCTGAAGGTCTACCAGGCCTGTGTCCTCAGTAGCGAAACCTGGACAACCTATGCCAAACAGGAAGCAAAGTTGAAGGCCTACCATATGAGATGTCTCTGTAAAATCTTGGACTGCACTGCATGGACAAGGGTCATATTCCCAAGGACCTACTGTATGGCCAGTTTGAGTGTGGATTACAACCAACTGGCTGCCCACGTCTGAGATACAGGGACATGTGCAAAAGAGACCTCAAGTCAGCACACAATGACACAGAGTAATGGGAAGATGTCGTGCTTGACCATTTAACATGGAGACATGCTATTAAAATGGGGGTGAAAAGTGCTGACAAGGACCGAAACCAACTTGGAGAGCAAAAACGACAGAAGAGAAAGGAAACAACTGCACACCATAACACAGACTTCACTTGTGGCAACTGCAATAAGGACTGCCACTCACAGATAGGACCGTACAGCCACAGCAGATGCTGCTCCAGTATAACTCCAAGGTGCAATCCATAGTCTCCAGAGACGGAAGGAGGCAGATGATGATGATGACGATGACAGTATCAACTAAAACATGGCAGTACAGTGGTGTAGTGATTAGCACTGTTACCTCACAGCAAGAAGGTTCTGGGTTCAAAGCCCTGTGGCTGATGGGGGGCTTTCTGTGTGGAGTTTGCATCTTCTCCCTGTGTCTGTGTGGGTTTCCCAGGGGCGCAGATAGGATTTTTGAATTGGAGGGGACTGAGCTGTCAGCAAATGATTCCATTTTGTGTAAATATATATATATATATATATATATATATATATATATATATATATATATATTAAAATGTGTGTGTGTACTGAAGCTTCAATATACATTTGAATTGTGAGTTTTCTAACTGAATGAACATTGGTAGACAAAGGCCTACCTGGTCAACATTGCTCGGTTTTTGAAAAAACGCTGTAATTGTTTTTTGTTTTTTCATTGTTGACCCCACCAGGGATTGCCTGCAGGCCAGGAGGACAATGTTAACATCTTGAATCCAGTGGCGGCTCCTGAATTTTTTTTCAGGGGGGGCAATTTTCCCCCGTTATGTCGACACAGACCGTAAATGTCCACAGGACTGAAGTAAATTGATCTAGGTAGCAAATCAATTGGCCGAACTTGTTTTTGCCTGGTAAATTCAGATATCAATATAGACAATATCTCTTCTCTCCACTAGGTGGCAACACTAAACAAGTTAAAGGTGGCAAACTAAGGTAGCCTAGTAAACTAGACCCACCCGCGTAGCGGCCAAAAATATTTTTGCCTACGAGTGGCAAATATTCACATTTAGTCTGGGTTGCCAGGCTAAAACTAAGGAAGATTCATTGTGAAGCCTTCAAAGCAAAACATTTGGCATCACAATCAATTAATCTTACATTACTCATTTATTTTCTCATATTATTCCAGTATTCTATAATAAGTAGACACAAATTCTTAATTATAAACATATTCTAATTTCTTCAATTCTAAAGAATGCAATTAAAGTGGCAAGATATAAATCCAAAAGTGTTTATTTAAGTTTTGAAAAAGATGAAGAAAAGCATAACCATCAAACAAACATGTGCAGCTTAATTATGTGTTTTTTTTAATATGGAATTGCACCATTTTAACAACAAATAATTCTAAATAAATTCTGCAGTTTTTTTCCCAAGAATTCCTCCAGAAAGCCATGCCTTAAAAGGAAATTTAAAGTATTACAAGCATGTCAATGAACACAAAAGGTTTTAGTTATTTAGCTATATACACACAAGCTTACACAAGGTTTTGTAGTCAGTACAACTTGGCTTAACAAGTTGGAAAAAAGGTAAGGTGCTGCTGGCTCCAATGAACACATACTGTACAATATATAAAAACTGAAAATATGCTTAATTTACACCAAGTGAGAGAGAACTTGAGGCTACTGAAATATTCCAAGCATGGCAATGTTAAACTGCCATTGGTAAAACAAAAACATGGCAATGTTAAACTGCCATAGGTAACACACACACGCACACACACACACACAAACAACTTTTGCCTAGTAAATTCAAATATCAGATATCACTGTACCGTCTGCTGTGCTACTTCCAGGGTGGAAGAGAACGCAAGGGTAGCAAAAAAGAGCATTGACTACATCACAGCCAGCTAGCCAAGTTTTCCGGTGGTACCAGTTCTTGTTAAAACCTCTTGAGTAGGTCTTCTCCCCCTTCGTAGACACTTGCTTGATGTTTAAATTCGGTCTAGGAGGTCCTAGCTGTTTGATTGCCGTTTTCTCCTCATTGGTACGACGACTAAAGGGAACTTCTTTCAGAGACGCTATCGTATTGTTGCACTCAACACTCGCCGCCATCTTCATAGAATGTTCACACATTTCCCGCGCAAGTTGCGTTTTCCAGCCCAGTTCAAAACCCGCCAAAATGCACTTAAAACCAATCTGGCAACACTTGCGCAGCGCAACAGGTGTATGACGTAAGCACGCTGCTTGTGCGAGCACATAAAACCTAATAGAAAATGCATTGGGAGCATGATTTTCAAAAAAAAATAGTGTCAATGGGAGATTTTGGGGCAAATCTGAACCTGACAGAAATCGCCCCAAAAGGGCGTGGCTACACCAGGCGCGACCTTAGCCTGATTGGACAATGACATTACTGTTGGTAGTAGGAGTAGATAAAAAAAAAATCTCCCTCCCTGTTTGGGAGTGCGTCGCCCAAATCGCCCCTATTAACGAGCCGCCAGTGCTTGAATCTCATAATTTCAGTTAACAGTTGCTGCTTACTAAAATAACATTATACATAAAAATAACAACATTAAAAGATATTCACCTACAGCCTAGAATGCTGTTATTTTACATTTAGCCTACTTCAGGTAAGTCCAAATTCCTTCTTATAATTATCAGACTAGCTACTCAACATTACAAAACAAGTATTTGTCACATCTGGGAAAGGCAACAGGCAACAGGCATAGGATATTTACATCTTTTGGTTCTTGAAACAAACGCTGTGAATTTTTTTTCCCCCTCTTCTCTGGCTTAATGTGGCAGAAAGATCACCAGCTCGGTCATTAGACAGTTGTTTATGATCACTATGGTTACCGCGACAGGCAAAGTCCCCAGCTCCCCTTAGGACCCCGGGGTCGAGATGATGCATTACATTTACATTGGAAGTCAGAACTTGGAGCTCCAAGCAACATAACCTCAGAACTGAGCGCTTCCCAGTTTAAAAACTGGGACATCATGGAACATGGAATTTGAAAAAAATGGCCAGTTAATGAAATGAAACAAAAACCCCAACGTTTATGCTGGGAGATGCTGGATTTCAATGCTTTTCCGACTTCAAACTTCCAACTTACGAGTACAACTGAACGCACCATTAGTCGCAGCAGAAACACTGCTGCTATCAAATGGATGAGCTGTACAGTGTTATTAACCGAGAATTACGTGGAAAATGAACACCTTGCTTTCCCAACTCTGCAAGGATCTGCTCCAGCCTACACCGATTCAAGAAGGGGAAAATGTGGATTGATCACTGACAAGGCTGCTGCTGCTGCCATTTCAACTTTGTGCTGCAGTGTAAGTTAGTCTAACTAACGGAACATTAATCCTCACTTTTTCTACCTATGTGTGGCGCCTTACGTAGGGACGGTGGGTGGGTGGGACAGATGGGGGTCACTATAAATCTGGGGGGGGACATGTCCCCCCGTCCCCCGTGCTATCTGCACCCTTGCGGTTTCCTCCAGGTGCTCTGGTTTCCCCCACAGTTCAAGGACATGCAGTTAGGTTAACATGGGGCAGCCATGGCCTGAGGTTGGGCTGAAGTGCCCTTGAGCAAGGTACTCCCCAACTGCTCCCCAGGTGCTGTAGCATAGCTGCCCACTGTTCTGGGTATGTGTATGTGTGCTTATTGTTCACTTGTGTGTGCATGTGTGTGTGCATGTGTATGTTCACTGTTCCAGATGAATTAAATGCAAAGGAAGAATTTCACTGTGTGCTAAAGTCTGTGCTTGACTGTACATGTGACAAATAAAGGTTTCTTGGCTTCTTGATAATGAGTTACAGCTCAGTGAGGTCTCACTGACAACCTGATTCATATTTTGCCATCAGAGCACATCAATATCACATGTACAGAGCTCCTTTAATTTGCTCTCTACTCAAAAATTCTCCCCAAAAGTTTGCAAAGGTGCTATGCAAAAAGAAATTGTTTGTTTATGTGAAGATTGAGTTCACACAAGTGCATTAAAATTCTCGAGAGATCACTGTGTCTGCAGTTAAACTGTTTTGTTGATTAATTGTTTAATTGTTTGCTGCTAATAATTAACATCTCATTCACATCTTGACTATTTACATTGTTTCAACACAAAATGAAATGGCTTTCAACCATACTTTGTTGAAGTATAGTTTTAATTAATACATGTTCCTCTAACCTCGCTTTGTGAAGTATAGGACAATCATAAAAATAAGCAAAATCAGTAAATATGCAACTTTTAATGTACATTAAAATGACCAAATTAGCATATGCAAATTGAAGCACACGTTTCCAAAATATAATAAAATATGTAACAAGAGGGGGGTTCCGGTTGGTGTAAGATGTGGTAGGACGTGCGTGTCGAGTGCTCCCACCACACAGTGCTTATTTGGCCGTCTACTCGCAGTTATTTTTCCTATGTTTGATGACTTTGGTGATTTGAACGTGGTCTTCCTATATCGCTGACCAGAATGGCTTCAAAATTGGAGAAGAAAGCCTCAAAATCGGACAAGAAAGGGGATTCTGCTTCTGTCCCCGACAACGCCATGCTTGCTAGCATGATAGCACAAATGAGGACTGACATGCTAGAGTTACTGACAGGGCCAGATTCACTGACGGCAAAGATAGACGCCATAGCTGCAAGGCTCGACAGGAAAATAACTGCCGTAGAGGAGAGGGCGGATGCGATTCAGGCTACAGTTAACAGTCACGAACAGCGACTCTCTGACGTGGAAGCTGGGTTGACTAGCCTGCAAGTTTTGGAGGCGCAGGTCGATTCCTGGACCCGAGAGAATGCTGCGCTGAAAGCCAAAGTTGCCGACTTAGAAGGGAGAAGCAGAAGGAACAACATTCGTGTCGTGGGGATTCCCGAGTCCATTGAAGGTACGAGACCAACTGCATTCTTTTCCAATCTGTTGTTTGAGGTGCTTGGGGAAGATGTACTGCCTACCCCCCCCGAGTTGGAAAGAGCCCATCGTATGCTCCGTCAAAAACCAGCTAAGAAAGATCCACCTAGAGCTGTCGTCATGTGTTTCAGTAGGTTTCAAGTTAAGGAAGCAGTAATCCGCGCTGCCAGAGAGAGGCGAGGCAAGTTGACATATGATGGCAAGCCGATACATATCTATGAAGATTTCCCCCCCGCCGTTCTCGCACAACGAGCGAAATACAAGGATGTGATGCAGCGACTCTACAACCTTCAGTTAAAACCCACACTATGGTACCCAGCGCGGTTGTTCATCAAGGTGGGGGATGGAGAGAGACAGCATTTAGAGTCGGTGGCAGAAGCGGAGGGCTTCCTGGCAACCTACGAGGAGCCCAGGTCCGATGCGGGGGTCTGATTCAAGTCACGACCCAGCGGAGTTGATGATTTGCTGCTGCGCCTTTTCTCTCTGACATGGACAAAGCCGGGTGACACTCATTTAACTTATTTCCACTATGCCTATGTTCTGTGAAATGGATGGTCCCTGGTGACGCTCATTTCACTCACTTCCACTGTATTCTACTGAGTGGCACAGCGACAACCTGAACTGACTGTTGACCCATGGTTGGGTCATTTTGTTGGCTGAATTTAATTGTGTATTAAAGCCATGTAATGTAGGCTAAACTAGATAGTAGTTTAGCCTAATCTGTTCTGTGTTTCTTTGGAGTTAGGCTACTGTTGTTGCCTAGTCTATTTTATCATCTTAGTGTTATGCGGTGTAGAATGGTCTAACCCCTTTTTTTTTTAATTACCTTTTAATTGCTGTGTGGTGGGGCAGAGGAGAGTGGAATAGTGCCCCGGAATAATTTTTCTAAGCAGAACTGCACAGATGTGTGTTGGGTGTTCAGGGACAACGGGGATGGGTTAGGACTGGGGGTAGGGTCAGGTTTTTTTTTTTTGTTTGTTTGTTTTTTGTTTTTTTTTTCTTCCCTCGGATACTGTGCCTCCTCCTGTGCTTACTCCTCATACTCATTAATGCCATGGTATATAATGCATACTTCATGCTGAGTTCTCAACCTGCATGGATAATAGGAAGTCAGTGAATAATATTAGATTCATATCATGGAACGTCAAAGGGGCAAACCATGCAATAAAAATAAATAAGATTATGACTCATGTTCAGGGGCTGGGAGGGGAGGTGGTCTTCCTACAGGAAACACACCTGCGCATTGGGGAAACTCTGTGCATTAAAAGGGGCAAATTCAACCATCTATTTCACTCTAAGTTTAGTGATTGGTCTAGAGGGGCTGCAATTTTGATTCAAAACCACATTCCCTTTCAGCTAGAAAAATTGGTCGCTGATTCATTTGGTAGGTTCGTTATAGTGTCAGGGCAGCTGTGCAACACCCCAGTCATTTTGGCTAGCATCTACGCACCAAATTGGGATGATGCTCAATTCATATCCAGGTTTTTCACCTCAATGCCCAATATTGAAAATTATCAAATCAAGTTTATTTGTACAGCGCTTTTAACAATAAACATTGTCGCAAAGCAGCTTTACAGAATTTGAACGACTTAAAACATGAGCTAATTTTATCCCTAATTTTATCACATAATCATAGGAGGAGATTTCAATTTTGTTCAGCATCCTACTTTAGACAGATCATCAACCAGACCATACTCCCTTACAAAGTCTGCCAAACAACTTTCATCCACAGCATCACAGCTGGGTTTTTCAGATCCATGGCGGTTCAAATTTCCAGACAAAAAATCCTTCTCCTTTTTCTCACCTGTCCATCATTCCTATTCTAGGATAGACTTCTTTCTCCTCGATAACAGATTACTCTCTAATATACGCACATGTGACTACCATAGTATTATAATTTCAGACCATGCTCCCATTTCTCTAGACATACATTTTCCCGCTTACAGACGCCCACTAAACTCATGGAGATTTAGCTCAAGTCTACTAGCTAACGACTTCTTTGTTGAGTCTATAAAGACCAACTCTCAATTGTTTTTCACAATTAATGACACTCCAGAGGTGTCAAGGGGCACCCTATGGGAGACCTATAAGGCTTACATGAGGGGCCTTGTAATTTCTTACTCATCTTATTATAAAAAAGTGGATGCGAGGAGACAGTCAGAGCTAGAACGATTGATCCAGGAAGTTGATGATAATTACTCTACAAACCCAGGTCCTGCACTCTACAAAAAACGGCTACAACTTAATTCTGAGCTAGCCCTTTTAACCACCAAGGAAGTGGAACGGCAGTTGCTCAAGTCTCAGCAAAAATTCTTTGAATCAGGGGACAAGGCAGGCAAACTCCTTGCCCAGCAATCTAGAGCTGCTGCTGCCTCTAGGCTAATTCCTAGCATAAAATCACCAACTGGTGCTACCCTTACTGACCCAAAAAGTATAAACGAGACATTTACAAAATTTTATACTGACCTCTATACATCTGACCACCATCAAACTGCCACACACGACTTACTCAACAACATTGTATTTCCCACAATAGACAAGGAGTGGGTACAACATTTAGCTAATCCAACATCTCCAACTGAGGTTGCCAATGCTATCAGAGCCTTGCAAAGTGGTAAATCACCGGGTCCAGACGGATTCACAGTAGAATTCTACAAGGAGTTTTCCCCACTTCTCTCTAAAATTTTAAGTGATGTATATAATGAAGCACTGTCTGCTGGCTGTCTACCACCAACTTTGAACAATGCCACCATTTCTCTTTTGTTAAAGAAGGATAAGGACCCGTTACTTTGTAGTAGTTTCAGACCAATATCACTATTAAATGTTGATTACAAAATACTAGCTAAACTTCTATCCCTTCGTCTCCAGCAGATTTTACCAAATATTATTTCACCAGATCAAACAGGTTTTATGCTAGGCAGACACTCATTTCACAATACCAGAAGGCTTTTCAACATACTTAACACCCCCAACCCCGACGTCCCAGAGGTGGTGGTGTCACTAGATGCGGAAAAGGCTTTTGACAGGGTAGAATGGGACTTCCTGTTTGAGGTAATGGATAGATTTGGGTTGGGCTCTGGCTTCATTTCATGGGTGAAACTGCTATATTCGTCCCCAGTTGCATCTGTGCAAACAAACAATATACTTTCACCTCCTTTCCATCTCCACCGTGGCACAAGACAGGGTTGTCCACTATCCCCCTTATTGTTTGCCATAGCTATTGAACCATTGGCAATCTGGTTGAGATCTGAACCAGGATTCCAGGGCATCCTTCGTCACAACACTGAACATAAACTATCCCTGTATGCCGATGATTTGCTTCTTTATGTCTCCAACCCATCCACATCACTCCCAGTCGCCTTAGACATTTTAAAACAGTTTGGCCAACTTTCTGGCTATAAACTCAATTTTGGGAAAAGTGAATTATTTGCTTTAAACAAGCTGGTTGGGGTTCTTCCTGACACCATAGCTCCCTTTAGAAGGGCAGGCAATAGCTTTAAATATTTAGGCATAACCATAGCCATGACCCTGACAGACACTTTCAATAAAAACTTTGCTCCCTTGCTTAGTAAGGTCGAGGAGGACTTTGCCAGGTGGTCCACTTTACCCTTGTCACTGGCTGGCAGGGTGAACCTTATTAAGATGACCATATTGCCTAAGTTTCTCTACCTTTTTCAACACATTCCTGTACTAATTTCCAAAAGGTTTTTTGATAAACTAGACAAGTCAGTGTCTAAGTTTCTTTGGGCCAGCAAACCTGTACGAATACGGAAAAAAATATTGCAACTTCCTAAAAGAATGGGGGGTCTTGCTCTCCCCAATTTTCTACACTATTACTGGGCAGCCAATATTCATAAACTGTTATACTGGACTGATACATCCATGACCAACCAGCCTGCATGGGTGAGAATGGAACTGTCTTCGTCTCAGTCCTCCCTGAGGGCATGGCTGTGCTCTCCTCTTACCTTGTCAACAACTGAGGCAAGCTCAAATCCAGTAGTCAAACAGTCGCTCAAAATCTGGTCACAATTTAGGAGACACTTTGGCTTGAAAGATTGCTCAATCCATGCACCAATACTAAGTAACCATAACTTTAAACCGTCTATTATGGACTCTGCCTTTAAGTTGTGGTTTGAGAGGGGCATAGTTTCAATTAATGATCTTTATGATGGTGGCATTTTCATGTCCTTCACTAGCTTGTCAACCAAGTTTAAGCTTTCCCCCTCACACCTTTTTCGTTTTTTTCAAATCAGGGACTTTGTTCAGAAAAATTACCCTGACTTCCCAAATCTTCCTACACAAACCTTATTGGATGAACTCTTCTTGATAGACCCCAATCAGCGAGCAACTATTTCACATATTTTTAGGGCATTGGACTCCATTACCTCTGTTTTCCCCCAACAAACGAAAAATCTATGGGAACAAGATCTAGGCCTAACCCTTGAGGAGGACCAGTGGGCCAATATACTAAGACTGGTACATGACTCATCTATCTGTGCATGACATGGGCTAATCCAATGCAAATTAATACATAGGACCTACTATACGAATCACAGATTGTCAAAATTCTACCCCAATGTTGCAGACTCCTGCAATAGATGCAACCAGTCTCCAGCTGATCTCATGCATATGTTTTGGTCATGCCCTAAATTGAGAACTTTTTGGTCTGAGATATTTGCGACCCTCCACAGTGCCTATGACACTGGGAGTGAACCTCATCCCCTTCCAGCTCTTTTTGGAATCCTTCAATCCAAACCTTTCTCCAGTGAGGCCCAGCATTGTATGGCCTTCTGCTCCCTGCTGGCAAGGCGTCTGATCTTACTTAAATGGAAATGTACTGAACCCCCTACTTTCAGTAGATGGATCAGGGAGGTTTTGTTTGCTTTGAAGCTGGAAAAGATCAGGTTCTCTGCCAAGGGTTCACTAAGCCGTTTTGGCAGGACTTGGGACCCCCTTCTATCGATTATAGATACCGCGGAGGTTGAGCCGGAGGGGGCACAGGCCTGAGGCTTTTTTTTTTTTAAATCATTGTTGTTTTTTTTGGATTGTAAGTTTCTTTTCTTCTTTGTTTTTTATTTCCCTTTTTCTTTCTTTTTCCCCCCTTTTCTTTTATGTGTGTGGGAGGGGTGTGTGTGTGTGTGTGTGGGGGGTTCTTCATTGTTGGGAAAAAAAAAAGTGGGCTATATGCATGTGTTCTTTTGTTGTGTCTTTGCCGTTGCCCAATAAACAAATTTTAAAAAAAATGTAACAAGAAGGTAAAAAGGCCCTGTGATGACCTGGCAACTTGTCCAGGGTGTACCCCGCCTTTCGTCCGTAGTCAGCTGGGATAGGCTCCAGCTTGCCTGCGACCCTGTAGAACAGGATAAGGCGGCTAGAGATAATGAGAGAGATAAGAAGAACATAAAAAGATAAGTATAAAGTGAAGCGATATACTTTAAATATATCGTCTAATTCAAGTAAGCTATTGTCGTATTAATATATACTATTTTTCACAAGGGGTATTCTTAACCCCTTTATACCTGACAGCATGTTATCCATAAATAAAAATAACATTGACTTAGGTAAATCCATTATTCCAAACTAGCCTCATCCATGAGCAGAACAGAAAGGCCTCATGAAAACATTATGGAAGGAGTATACTTATGGGAATTGTTAAAAGACAATTGCAATGCTCCATGCACATGCAAGTGGTTTTAATTTATTCTCTAAAGATACCTGAGACCCAGCTGACTAGTTTGACAATATATGGATTCCCGAGAGATTGTCAGCAGTAGTGAGGCAACTCTGGTGAGACAGTTTCTTAGTTACTCAGACCATATGGAAGTAATTAATGACAAACTAACTTCTGTGGTAGATTCACAATGGCACTCAGTAAAACTTTCCAACAAATTTCCTTTGAAAACTGCATAAATTGTACCTAAGACTACTAAGGCATATTTATAAACCAAATGGTTTTCAGACACAGTATAAAGGTAGACTGCCTTTCAGATTTTTTCAAATGTAGGTCATAAAAATAACTTTCTCTGATGGCCAATTATTTTTGTTTAGTGGACCAAAAGCTGCTGAAATCTAAACACAGACATCCAATTTTATTATTATTTTAAAAATAGAACAATTAATGAATTTAGTGCTGCGTGGCCCTAAATTCTCCACTATTTTTTCCTGTTTCCCCATGACCCAATTAAAGATACTACATTTTACATCATGTGGTGGGCTTTCCCTGTTCACACAATGCATTGAGATTTGAAACTGGACAGTAAAATGGAAGACTGAATATAGTGTGTGAATGAAATGTGAAAGACCAACTACAGTAACGGAAAGTGAGATGAAAAGGCATTATGTTGTGAAGGAAAGGAAACGCAGGGCCAAACTAATAAATATCGGTGGTCAGCGACCACCTTGGTGTGATCAGCTGTTTGTTTTGTGACAGAATGATGCAACTGTCAGTGCATGCTCAAGGTAAACCTGTCGATGGCAGTAATGTAACATTGTGGATGCCAGCTGCCATAAAACCCAAAAGAAGAAGAAGAAGAAGGTACAACCCCGATTCCAAAAAAGTTGGGACAAAGTACAAATTGTAAATAAAAACGGAATGCAATAATTTACAAATCTCAAAAACTGATATTGTATTCACAATAGAACAAAGACAACATATCAAATGTCGAAAGAGAGACATTTTGAAATTTCATGCCAAATATTGGCTCATTTGAAATTTCATGACAGCAACACATCTCAAAAAAGTTGGGACAGGGGCAATAAGAGGCTGGAAAAGTTAAAGGTACAAAAAAGGAACAGCTGGAGGACCAAATTGCAACTCATTAGGTCAATTAGCAATAGGACATTAACATGACTGGGTATAAAAAGAGCATCTTGGAGTGGCAGCGGTTCTCAGAAGTAAAGATGGGAAGAGGATCACCAATCCCCCTAATTCGCACCGACAAATAGTGGAGCAATATCAGAAAGGAGTTTGACAGTGTAAAATTGCAAAGAGTTTGAACATATCATCATCTACAGTGCATAATATCATCAAAAGATTCAGAGAATCTGGAAGAATCTCTGTACGTAAGGGTCAAGGCCGGAAAACCATACTGGGTGCCCGTGATCTTCGGGCCCTTAGACAGCACTGCATCACATACAGGCATGCTTCTGTATTGGAAATCACAAAAGGGGCTCAGGAATATTTCCAGAGAACATTATCTGTGAACACAATTCACCGTGCCATCCGCCGTTGCCAGCTAAAACTCTATAGTTCAAAGAAGAAGCCGTATTTAAACATGATCCAGAAGCGCAGACATCTTCTCTGGGCCAAGGCTCATTTAAAATGGACTGTGGCAAAGTGGAAAACTGTTCTGTGGTCAGATGAATCAAAATTTGAAGTTCTTTATGGAAATCAGGGACGCCGTGTCATTCGGACTAAAGAGGAGAAGGACGACCCAAGTTGTTATCAGCGCTCAGTTCAGAAGCCTGCATCTCTGATGGTATGGGGTTGCATTAGTGCGTGTGGCATGGGCAGCTTACACATCTGGAAAGACACCATCAATGCTGAAAGGTATATCCAGGTTCTAGAGCAACATATGCTCCCATCCAGACGACGTCTCTTTCAGGGAAGACCTTGCATTTTCCAACATGACAATGTCAAAACACATACTGCATCAATTACAGCATCATGGCTGCGTAGAAGAAGGGTCCGGGTACTGAACTGGCCAGCCTGCAGTCCAGATCTTTCACCCATAGAAAACATTTGGCGCATCATAAAACGGAAGATACGACAAAAAAGACCTAAGACAGTTGAGCAACTAGAATCCTACATTAGACAAGAATGGGTTAACATTCCTATCCCTAAACTTGAGCAACTTGTCTCCTCAGTCCCCAGACGTTTACAGACTGTTGTAAAGAGAAAAGGGGATGTCTCACAGTGGTAAACATGGCCTTGTCCCAACTTTTTTGAGATGTGTTGTTGTCATGAAATTTAAAATCACCTAATTTTTCTCTTTAAATTATACATTTTCTCAGTTTAAACATTTAATGTCATCTATGTTTTATTCTGAATAAAATATGGAATTTTGAAACTTCCACATCATTGCATTCCGTTTTTATTTACAATTTGTACTTTGTCCCAACTTTTTTGGAATTGGGGTTGTAAATCTGCACATGCGCACATGGACTTCCTCTGTCTGCTTGACTGTGCGACGTGAGCAATTTTATGCATATTATTTGCTAGGGAATCCCCTCAAATTAAATAACTTCTGAGCCACAGAATGGCCTGTTTTTTTTTTTTTTTAGATATTACAGAAATAAACACACATCACAATGACCAAATTTCAGAGGGAACTAAATTTCACAGATTTTATGAAATAGAAAGGCTGTCTAGCTTTAATAGTGATAAAAGACTGGACAGAGCACTCAATGTAGGAAGTGATATTGTGGCCAGTCTACCTATAGAACCTTGTATCAGGAAGTTGTATCTCTGCAAGATCTTTTCTCCAGACAACAACTGCCCAACCTCATGGTCTGCTGATTTGATCACAATGTCATGCTTTTGCTGAGATCCTTCAGGACTGTACATTTGTCCTTCAGTAGGTTGAGACTTTTGGTGGATTGATTGATTGATTGATTGATTGATTGATTCATTCATTCATTCATTCATTCATTCATTCATTCATTTAATCTTGCCAGTTTCTGCCTGCCTGCTTAGTTTCAGTTATCTCTGTGTCAATGGAGGAATTATCGAGTTGAATTTGTAAAATCATAAGACCAGTTCTACTCTGCCAATTCTTGCCAGTTCTTTATGACTCAGATTTTGAAGTTTTTGCTAAATGGTCTTGGTGCCACCTACTGTTTGCTCAGTAAGATGCACACACAAGAGTACCCCTTCTGACAGTGAATAAGGAACATTAAAATCAGTTTGTGAAGGACAATAACATTATATATATGTTATTGTCCTTCCTATATGAAGTGACTACTATAAAATTATCAGGTTCTCTGGTTTTTACTATTTATGTGTTTGAGGAACATGAGCATTTTTGTTTAATTCCATAAACTACTGACAAGATTTCCCCCAAATTCCACATAAAATGATTGTCACTTATGGCCCTTTTCCACTACCCTTTTTCAGCTCACTTCAACTCGCTTCAGCTCACTTCAGCCCGACACGGCTCGCATTTCGACTACCAAAGATCAGCTCACTTCAGCCCTGCTTAGCCCCTAAAACTCGCACCGTTTTGGAGTGGGGCTGAAGCGAGCCAAACCGAGCCGAGTGAGGCTGGGGGCGTGAGCAGACACTCCCCTGTGCACTGATTGGTGAGGAGGAGTGTCCTCACATGCCCACACACGCCCCGCGAGCACGCTGGGATCTGTAAACACCGTAAACCCGGAAGAAGAAGAATTACGAATTACGAGAATTTCTGAAGCCTTATGTGCCTCGCCTCATCTATATGCTTTTGCCAGTATCTGTTGGCGTTGTCGGTGACAACAAGCCA
Source organism: Neoarius graeffei (assembly GCF_027579695.1). NCBI lineage: Eukaryota > Metazoa > Chordata > Actinopteri > Siluriformes > Ariidae > Neoarius > Neoarius graeffei. The sequence continues at coordinate 13,948,184 of NC_083589.1, read as the reverse complement.
CAGCACCAAGACCAGCAACACTAACGACTCCATGTTTATTGTTTACTATCCGGGTCGTGAGACTACCGCTTAAAAGCTCACTGATGTCACTGTTTGCGCTGCTTAACGACATCACGTGACGTCCACCCACTTTCGCTAACTCCACCCAATGTGTCCACCCACTTCCAGCCAGCACGGTTCAGCGCGGTTGTAGTCGAAATGCAACTTCAATAGCCCCGCTCAGCTCGACTCAGCCCAACTCAGCACGGCACGGCTCAGCCCGACTCAGCCGCGTTTGTAGTGGAAAAGCGGCATTAGAACATTTAATTGTAGAAAATGACAACTAGTCAAAATGACAAAAAAAATGAAGTGTTTTCTGAGTTTGAATAATGCACAGAAGTCAAGATCATATTCAATTTTAAACAACAACACTAATGTGTGAATTTAGGATGAGTTCAGAAATCAATATTTGGTGGAATAACCCTGACATTAAATCACAGTTTTCATGGATCTTGGCATGCTTTCCACCAGTCTTTTATGTTGCTCTTGGGTGACTTAAGGACTTAGTGTCAGTAAACCTGTGACAAAGACACAAACTACAAACATGGACACTCAGAACTACAAGCCCCAAGATACACAGTGCCCTCTGTCACCAGAGTACTAATCACAGCTGACACTCATCTCCCGAATTAGCTCTTCCCCTACTTAAGCCACTATCAAACACCACTCCCATGCAAAGTATCATATTGTTTCATCCAGTCCATACCAAGCCTTGCTATTCTCTATCTGCTTCTCGATTTTCTGACTTTTGCCAGCCTTATTTCGTTTATGCTATTTGTCTCATCTATTTTACGTTGTTTGCCGATTGCCCAACCCTTGCTTGCTTCCTGACCTCACTTCTAGTCTATCGTTTTGGCATCATCGACAGTCTGCTTCCCCCGCTCTCCTCTGCATTTACATTCATAAGTGCCTGCATTCTGATAGGATACTTTGCCACCATGGATGTAGCAGTAGAGGTGAAGCAGACTGCTTTGACTGCTCAGGGACACTTATTGGGAGAACATCAACAGATGATAGCAGATCTCAACACCCGTATGACTCAACTAGCAACCGTGATGTCACAAGCGCTCCTACCGCGCCCTGAGCCTCTTCCCAGCCCCACACTACAACTTCCTGCACCCGAGAAGTTTGCCAGAAATGCTCTTGACTGTAAGGGTTTCTTGCTTCAATGCTCCATGTTTTTTGCTACCATGCCAAACCTCTCCGATAAATATAAGATTGTCAAATTCCTTTCTTTCCTCACTGGCAAAGTGCTATGCTGGGCAAGTGCAGTGTGGAACAAGAACCAAAAGCAAGCCACTCGTTATGAAAAATTCCTCTCTGTTTAAAAGGGTTTTCGACCATGAACCGGAGGGTGTTGAAACAGTGAAAGTCTGCTCTCCATTTCACAAAGTCCCTGAAGCATGGCAGAATATGCTCTCAACTTCAGAATGCTAGCAACAATCAGTGGATGGAATGAACCTGCTTTGAAAACCATCTTTCACCAAGGATTACGGCCGCAAAAAAAAAAAGTTGCCCGGACAGACAACTCACACTGGACTCTCTTATTGATTTAGCCATTTGACTTGTTCATCTGTTAGCACACTGCCCCTCCATTCAGGAAAGCGCTAAGCCAATCATAACTTCTGAGGACAGTTCACCCACAGAGGTCTCACACGACTGGCTGTCCCGCTGTGAGCGCGAGAGAAGGAGAAGGTAGGGTTTGTGCTTTTACTGCAGGAGCTCCGAGCATCAGCTCAACCGCTGGCCCATTTATCTGTCCCATACAGCTCCAGCAGAAGATTCTACATGCAGTGCAAGTCTGGTGAGAAAATTTAATTCCAAGTCTCTTAAAGTGCCAGTATTACTGAAGCTAACCAACTCCACACATGTCCTACTGTATGTGCTTTTATCAATTCAGGGGCAGTAGGGAACTTCATCAGCTGCTCTATCATGCAGTAATTCAACCTGCCCATGGTCCCCCTGCAGAGCACACTCAGCATAAGGACCATCAATGGAGGACCAATGGGAGATGGCTTTGTCAATTCGCGGACCAAGCCACTCCACATCCAAGTGGGCATTCTGCATTCTGAACACATCTCACTCTGTCACTAATACTTTAAGTCACAATCTTATTCTCGGCTATCCATGGTTGCAGCTTCACAATCCCTTGATTTCATGGCAGAACGAGGAAATTCTCCAATGGTCTCCAACTTGTTTTCAGAACTGTATCTCTCATCTCCAAGTCAATCTTTCATCCCTTAATGTGGCGAGTCCTCAACCTGACTCCCTGGATGGCATCTTGGAGTGTTACATGGACCTGCAGGAGGCCTTTAGCAAGGGAAAGGCATATGGGCTACCGCCGCATCTGCCCTATGACTGCGCTATGGACTTACTGCCAGGCATGTCACCACCATGGGGGCATATCTACCTCCTGTCCCAGAAGGAACATACTGCCATGGAGGAGTACATCCAAGAGGCCCTTAAGCAAGGATACATCCACCCATCCAAATCTCCCACTTCTGCAGGCTTCTTTTTTGTGGAGAAATGAGGCGGCAGTCTCCTACCACATATTGATTATAGAGGTTTGAACCAGGTATTGGTAAAATACCCTTACCCTCTTCCACTAGCTCCTGCAGCACTAGAACAACTGAGATCAGCTGTGATCTTTTCCAAGTTGGATCTCTGCAGTGTATACAACTTAATCAGGATCAAAAAGGGCGATGAATGGAAAACCGCCTTTAGGATGAACGCCAGCCATTTTGAGTACTGGGTGATGCCGTATGGTCTTTCTTCAGCACCTAGCATGTTCCAGTGCTTAATCAACAACATCCTACGGGACATGTTAGGGAGATATGCCATCGCATACATTGATGACATCCTGATCTACTCCCCAGATGAAGAAAGTCACAAGAAACACATCAGAACCGTGCTGAATCACCTGCTAGAAAATCACCTCTACATCAAAGCCAAGAAATGTGAGTTTCATCAGGTTCGAATCTCCTTCCTAGGAAATATTTTAAGTGCCGAAGCAGTTAGCATGGACTCCTCCAAGGTCTCCATGGTTACATCCTGGCCCACACCTACTTCTGTGAGAGAGCTTCAGTGCTTTTTGCGGTTCGCGAATTTCTATCACCGGTTCATCAGGGGCTTCAGCACTATAGCTACCCCCTTAACGACTTTGCTGAAGAAGGGACCAAAGCACCTCTAGTGAAACCCCAAGGCTGAGGAAGAATTTGAGCATCTCAAGCAGGCCTTCACATCTGCTCTGGTCCTCCAGCATCCAGATCCCACTAAACCATTTACAGTAGAAGTGGATGCATCTGATACAGGAATAGACACGATTCTGTCTCAGCAGTTTGGTGAGAAACAGAGACTACATCCCATAGCTTTCTTCTTGAAAAAACTTTCTTCTGCAGCGAGGAACTACGACATTGGCAATAAGGAACTGCTTGCCATTAAGCTAGTTCTCAAAGAGTGGCAGCATTGGCTTGAAGGGTCCAGTCACCCTTTTATCATTCTCCCAGACCACAAGACTCTGGAATACCTCATGAAAGCCAAGAGGCTAAACCCTCACCAGGCCAGGTGGGCACTGTGCTTCACAAGGATCCACTTCACCATTTCATTTCACCCCGGCTCCAAGAACACCAAGGCCGATGGTCTATCTCACAGTTTTGGTTCCATGTACCAAGATTCTGTAAACCACCCCATTCATCCAACTCAACATTTCATACAATCCATCACCTGGGACCTGGACCAAGAGATAAGGAATGCTCAACCACAAATTCTTCCTAATAACCTCCCACCTGGTCTCCTCTATGTGCCCAAGTGATTTTGAGTTCAACTAATCACATGGGCCCATTCGTCACCCACCACAGGTCATCCTGGCAGTCATCCCACCCATCTTATGCTAAAGAATAAGTATTGGTGGAAAAACATTCTTACTGAAATTAACCAGTTCATAGCCTCTTGTTCTACGTGTGCTCAGGCTAAAGTTCCTAGAACCCCTCCCGCTGGCAAATTGTGCCCCCTCCCCATTCCTCAGAGACCCTGGTCCCATATAGCCATTGACTTCATCATGTACTTCCCTCCCTCAGAAGAGAACACTACCATTATGGTTACTGTTGACCGCTTTTCAAAGGCTCTTAAGCTCATCCCCTTCCCAGGCATCCCAACAGCATCTCAGACAGCAGAACTCCTCTTCCAGTATGTGTTTAGGTACTATGGTATCCCAGAGGATTTAATCAGTGACCAGGGCTCACAATTCATTTCTCGATTCTGAACCTGCTTTATGGAGAGGTAAGGGGTCACAGTGAGTCTTACATCAGGCTACCACCCACAATCCAATGGCCAGGTTGAGAGAGCCAACCAAGAAATTGTCTGCTTCCTGAGAATCTTCTGCATGTGCAACCAGGGGGACTGGGCACACTTTCTCCCATGGGCCAAGTATGCACAAAACTCCCTCAGACACTCCGCAACACAGTTAACACTGTTTCAGTGCATACTCAGCTATCAACCACCCCTGTTCCCCTGGGATGATGCACCAAGCCAAGTAAACCTGCCAAAGACACACAAACTACAAACATGGACACTCAGAAGTACAAGCCCCAATATCCACAGCACCATCTGTCACCAGAGTATTAATCTCAGGTGACACTCATCTCCCTGAATAGATCTTCCTCTATTTAAGCCACTCTCAAACACTACTCCCATGCAAAGTATCATTCTGTTTCATCCAGTCCAAGGTATGCCCAATGTCACCTGATGAGTAAGAACAGTATACATTTTGCAATGAGTGCAAGCAGGGACTCTGGCAAAATTACAGTGGTGCTTGAAGTTTGTGAACCCTTTAGAATTTTTTCTATTTATGCATAAATATGACCTACGGTAAAACAGATTTTCATACAAGTCCTAAAAGTAGATAAAGAGAACCCAGTTAAACAAATGAGACAAAAATATTATACTTGGTCATTTATTTATTGAGGAAAATTATCCAATATTACATATCTGTCAGTGGCAAAAGTATGTGAACCTCAAGGATTAGCAGTTAATTTGAAGGTGAAATTAGAGTCAGGTGTTTTCAATCAATAGGATGACAATTCAGGTGTGAGTGGGCACCCTGTTTTATTTAAAGAACAGGGATCTATCAAAGTCTGATCTTCACAACACGTTTGTGGAAGTGCATCATGGCATGAACAAAGGAGATTTCTGAGGATCTCAGAAAAAGTGTTGTTGATGCTCATCAGACTCAAAAAGGTTACAAAACCATCTCTAAAGAGTTTAGACTCCAACAATCCACAATCAGGCAGATTGTGTACAAATGAAGGAAATTCAAGACCATTGTTACCCTCTCCAGGAGTGGTCAACCAACAAAGATCACTCCAAGAGCAAGGCATGTAATAGTACAGTGGTGCTTGAAAGTTTGTGAACCCTTTAGAATTTTCTATATTTCTGCATAAATATGACCTAAAACATCATCAGATTTTCACACAAGTCCTAAAAGTAGATAAAGAGAACCCAGTTAAACAAATGAGACAAAATATTATACTTGGTAATTTATTTATTGAGGAAAATGATCCAATATTACATATCTGTGAGTGGCAAAAGTATGTGAACCTCTAGGATTAACAGTTAATTTGAAGGTGAAATTAGAGTCAGGTGTTTTTCAATCAATGGGATGACAATCAGGTGTGAGTGGGCACCCTGTTTTATTTAAAGAACAGGGATCTATCAAAGTCTGATCTTCACAACACATGTTTGTGGAAGTGTATCATGGCACAAACAAAGGAGATTTCTGAGGACATCAGAAAAAGCGTTGTTGATGCTCATCAGGCTGGAAAAGGTTACAAAACCATCTCTAAAGAGTTTGGACTCCACCAATCAACAGTCAGACAGATTGTGTACAAATGGAGGAAATTCAAGACCATTGTTACCCTCCCCAGGAGTGGTCGGCCAACAAAGATCACTCCAAGAGCAAGGCGTGTAATAGTCGACGAGGTCACAAAGGACCCCAGGGTAACTTCTAAGCAACTGAAGGCCTCTCTCACATTGGCTAATGTTAATGTTCATGAGTTTACCATCAGGAGAACACTGAACAACAATGGTGTGCATGGCAGGGTTGCAAGGAGAAAGCCACTGCTCTCCAAAAAGAACATTGCTGCTTGTCTGCAGTTTGCTAAAGATCACGTGGAGAAGCCAGAAGGTTATTGGAAAAAAGTTGTGGACGGATGAGACCAAAATAGAACTTTTTGGTTTAAATGAGAGGCATTATGTTTGGAGAAAACACTGCATTCCAGCATAAGAACCTTATCCCATCTGTGAAACATGGTGGTGGTAGTATCATGGTTTGGGCCGGTTTTGCTGCATCTGGGCCAGGACGGCTTGCCATCATTGATGGAACAATGAATTCTGAATGATACCAATGAATTCTAAAGGAAAATGTCAGGACATCTGTCCATGAACTGAATCTCAAGAGAAGGTGTGTCATGCAGCAAGACAATGACCCTAAGCACACAAGTTGTTCTACCAAAGAATGGTTAAAGAAGAATAAAGTTAATGTTCTGGAATGGCCAAGTCAAAGTCCTGACCTTAATCCAATCAAAATGTTGTGGAAGGACCTGAAGCAAACAGTTCATGTGAGGAAACCCACCAACATCCTAGAGTTGAAGCTGTTCTGTATGGAGGAATGGGCTAAAATTCCTCCAAGCCGGTGTGCAGGACTGATCAACAGTTACCACAAACCTTTAGTTGCAGTTATTGCTGCACAAGGGGGTCACACCAGATACTGAAAGCAAAGGTTCACATACTTTTGCCACTCACAGATATGTAATACTGGATCATTTTCCTCAGTAAATAAATGACCAAGTATAATATTTTGTCTCATTTGTTTAACTGGGTTCTCTTTATCTACTTTTAGGACTTGTGTGAAAATCTGATGATGTTTTAGGTCATATTTATGTAGAAATATAGAAAATTCTAAAAGGTTCACAAACTTTCAAGCACCACTGTAGGTGAGGTCACAAAGAATCCCCAGGGTAACTTCTAAGCAACTGAAGGCCTCTCTCACATTGGCCAATGTTAATGTTCATGAGTCCATGAGACCACCGGTCTGCTGCAGTCACTGTGGGACTCCTCGACAATGCCCATTTCGAGCATGACCTCAAGTTCTTCCCGAACCACCTTTTTTTGTGTTCGGGCAGTCTGTAAGGGTGGCTGCACACTACTACCCCCGGGGGCATCTCAATGTGGTGTTCTATGAGGTGGGTGCAGCCAGGCAGCGGCGAGAACACATCAGAAAATTTTGTTTGCAACTGGGCGACCTCCGTGAGCTGGGTCAGGGAGAGGTGGTCTCCACAGGGGACCGGAGCGGTGGGTGATGTCAATTTTCTTTTTTGATCCTCTGGCCCCAGCTCTGTCTTCTCCGGAACTGCCGACAGCAACACCATGGGGACATCCTCATTCCAAAGTTTTCGGAGATTGAGGTGGTAAATCTGTAACGCCCCACCCCTGTCCATTCGCCTCACCTCATAGTCAACGTCCCTGACTTGCCGTGTGACCTCAAAGGGTCCTTGCCACTTGGCGATCAATTTGGAGCTCGACGTGGGCAACAACATGAGTACTTTATCTCCCGGTGTGAATTCCCTAAGGCGCGTGCCCCTGTCATACAAACGGACTCGACGTTCTTGGGCCTGCCGCACATTCTCCTGGGTTAGGTGCATGAGTGTGTGGAGTTTGGCACGCGGGTCGAGAACGTATTGAATTTCGTTTTTACTGGTTGAAGGTCCCTCCTCCCAATTTTCCCATAGCACGTCCAGAATGCCACGTGGCTTATGCCCATCTAATAATTCTAATGGGGAGAACCCCGTGAAGGTTTGCGGGACCTCTCGCACTGCGAATAACAGGGGCTTGAGCCATTTATCCCAGTTGCGGCGTCTTTGCTTACAAATTTTCTAATTATGTTTTTGAGGGTGCAATTTAAACTGTTCGACTAAGCCATCCGTTTGTGGGTGATAAACGCTGGTGCGGATAGGCTTAATTCCTAGTAACCCATACAGTTTGCGCAGTGTGCATGACATAAACGTAGTGCCTTGATCAGTCAGAATCTCTTTGGGGATTCTGACCCAGGAGTTGACATGGAAGAGTGCTTCTGTAATACTACGTGCTGAGATATTGTGAAGAAGCACTGCTTCCGGATATCGCGTTGTATAGTCCACCAGAACTAAAATAAAGCGATATCCTCATGTTGACCGATCTAATGGCCCAACGAGATCCATCCCAATTCTTTCGAACAGGGTCTCGATTAATGGCAGAGGGCACAAAGGCGCTTTTGGAATGGCCACGGGATTTACTAACTGGCATTTGCGGCACGCCATACACCACCTACAGACATTGCCGCGAATCCCTGGCCAATAGAACCTGGCCATTATTAAGCTAGTGTCTTATCCTGCCCCAAGTGTCCGGCCATGGGATTAAAGTGAGCTGTCTGGAATATAAATTCCCAGTGGCTCTTTAAAAGCTGTGTTATTTGTTCCTTAGTCTGAGTGTCCAGCATCACTCGGTATAACCTATCCTTAATAATGGAAAAATAGGGGAAGGATGGGGTGGCGTTTGGCTGGAGAGTTTGACCATCGATTACTCTCACTTGGTCAAACGCATGCCACAGAGTCTCGTCTCGCGATTGCTCTAACGGGAAATCTGCGAGGAAATCCCTGAGAGAGGGAGGAGGAGCCTCTGACACAGTGATAATGTAGATGGCTCTGTGACAGTTGCTCCCACCAATGCCACTCCGGGACCTCCCCCCGCTGAACTATGGCAGGCCCGACTTTTCACTAGTCGGGCCTAGTGAAAAGTCCCGACTTTTCACTTCATTAATTCCCGAAATCCCGACCAATCAGTCCCCAGAATTATCGAGTGGGTAAGGCAAGGATTAACCGCCACCTTTACTCTAAATTTTTCCCTTCAAAATAGAATGTGGACCGACACTAACGGGTAGTTGTGAACATCCCCATGCACACACACAACACCTTCACCAATTGTGCTCTTCCCAATGCCTCGTCTTGCACCAGGCTTTGGTGGATTAAGATCTGATTACAGCCGGAGTCCACCAGAGCCTGATATGTATCCCCTTGAATACTCACCGGTATGCGATACGCTCCAGCCCAATCGAGGGCAGTCCCTGGCGCATCTGGGATCCGGACCACCGCGCCCACCTCCATCACTGAGCACTGATGCTGGAGGTGCCCCGGTTCCCCATAGTGCCAGCATACCGGCCCAGGCTCTCTCCCAGCCCAGGCTCTCTCTCCTGCCCTTGGTCGTTGTGCACTTTTCCAACATGACTAAACACACATCTAAGGCCACTGTTGGATTTCTGCAGAAGAACAGGGTGAAAGTGATTCAGTGGCCAAGTATGTCTCCTGATCTGAACCCAATCGAACACCTATGGGAAATTCTGAAGAGACAAGTTGAGCATCACTCTCCATCCAGCATCCGGTCACTAAAAGAGGTCATTGTTGAAGAATGGAAAAAGATTGATGTTGCAAAATGTTGCCAGCTTGTTCATTCCATGCCTAGAAGACTTTGTGCTGTCATTAAAAATCATGGAGGCCATACAAATTACTAGATGTAGTAGTTTTTGTTGTGGGGTTTAATCATTTTTGCACCACCCTAATTTGAGTAAAACTGAAAAATGTGTAATCTAAGTTTATATTATTAACCTTACTTTCACATTATAAGTTAAACAGATGTTATATTAACCCTGGTGAAAAATAATACTGTACTGTCCCTCCTCAAGTGTTTCCCCAACTTGATTCGACAGCCAGCCTAACTCATTCCTTCATTCATTCATTGACGAACAGGGGCGAGTCAGGATGTAGCCTCCAAGCTCCGTTTTAATGATATGATGAAAGGTTAAACTGTAACAGAAAAATGTATGTCTAAACAAAAAGTATTCAATATATAAAATGTCCAATAAATTAAAGTCCATTTCTTTGTCTTCTATAGATGAATCTTGTAGTGATGAGAAGATTATGAGTAGATGGGTAGATGGATATGAGTATTAAGGAAAATGTATTGAATATGTAACGAAAATCACTAAAGTTAAGTAAATCGAGAAGAGTAAGGAGAGATGATAAAGACAGATTACTTACAGACAATGTTTTCATTAGGGGTATAAAAAAGGGAAGAGAAGAGAAAGGAGATGCTCTGGACGTTAAGTCGATAGCTGTTTTGATAACTAACAACTGATTGAAGGTTGCTATGGTAACTATACACGACTACCCCGCAGAAGCATAGGAAATTTAAAGGGCCAGAACACTCCCCGTCTGGCATTATAAGAATGCCATATACACATTAAATAATAGAAAGGATACATTCAATCTTCCTTCTCCAGCATCAAGATGATCTCTGACACAGGTCTGAGGAACATCTTGGTCCCACCCTCTTTCGTTGCCTTCAGCTCTACTTTGCGGACCTTGCCATCTTCACCAGGAAAGACAGCAGTGACGATTGCCATAGGCCACTCATTGCGTGCTGCTTGGGAGTCTCACAGAAGCACCAAGTCGCCCACTCGAATGTTGCACTGTTCATTTTGCCACTTTCGACGAGGTTGCAGTGTCTGGAGGTATTCCACTTTCCACCTGCACCAGAATCTGTTGGCCAGGCTTTGGACTTGCATCCACTGTCGTTTGTAGAGGTCTTTCTCTGTTATGCTTTTAGGTGGCCTTAGGTAGTCCATCTTTTGTGTGAGCAATGTAGAAGGTGTGAGAAGGAGAGGTGAGTCTGGATCAGCCTGGATGGGAACAAGGGGCCTGGAGTTCATGATGGCGGATACTTCTGCCATGAGTGTGCATAAAACTTCGTGTGACAAAGTTAAGTTAGTCTACATAAGCATGGAATCCAGGATTCTACGTGCTATTCCGATCATGCGTTCCCAGACCCCCCCCCCCATGTGGGATGTGTGGGGGGGGATTGAAGTGCCATGTACAGCCCTCTTGACTAATATAGCCTTGGACATTGGGTTCTTGCATCACTTCTCTGAATCCTAGTTCCTTGCGTGCACCGATGAAGTTAGTACCACAGTCAGAGTGAAAGGTCTTCGCTGGGCCCCTGATGGCAAAGAATCTACAGATGGCATTAATGCAGCTTGAACTGTCCATAGACTCTATGAGTTCAATGTGAACGGCACGTGTGCTCATGCAGGTGAACAGGAGTGCCCAGCGCTTACTTTGGGCCACCCCTCCTCTGGTTCATCGGGCGGTCACATTCCAAGGCCCGAAAACATCCAGTCCAACATGAGTGAATGGTGGTGCCACACAGAGTCGCTCTTTAGGCAGGTCTGCCATCTTCTGCTTCTCTGCATTGCCACGGAGTTTCCTGCAGGTGATGCATTTGTGCAACACCTTATTGATGTGTCTCTTCCCACCTACTAGCCACAATCCTGCAGCACGTATGGCTCCTTCAGTGAAGAGATGGCCTTGGTGACGTACTCTGTCATGATGATGGCGAATCAGGAGCAGAGAGATATGATGGCCACCAGGTAAGATGAGTGGACGTTTTTCGTGGTCTTCCACCTCGGCATTGGATAGTCTGCCACCAACTCTAAGCATGCCTTCTTCATCTAAAATGGGATTCAGCTTTGTGAGAGGACTGTTCTTCGTCACCGTGCTATTGTGAGATAATGCTTTGAGCTCTTCAGGAAAGGCTGCCCTTTGAACAGACTGAATGATGATGTTGCTTGCCTGCAGCAGCTCTTTGGCTGTAGAAGGTTAAACACAGTGATGCCATCCTTTGCATTTCACATCTTTCACGGCGTAGGCAGACTTGAAAGTACGAGCCACATGAATAAGTGAAGCAACTGCTTTCAGGAGTACGGTCCATTTCAAGAATCTTTCGAAGCGCTCAGGCTGTAGCTGTCTCAAACTGACTTGAGTGATGTATACAGTTGCCTCGGGACAGATCTCAGTGTCATGGTCAGGGTCAATCAGCTGAAATGGGTCATGTCTGGTGGTCATGCTTGCGTCATGCTGTTTGCATAGAAAGGCTGGTCCTGTCAACCAGGAAGTGCTTGCTAGTTGTGATGCTGACACTGCTCTTGAGGCGAGGTCTGCAGGGTTGTGCTGTGTGCACACAATGCCACTGCTCTGGACTGGTAGACTGTCTAATGTGCTGTACTCTGTTATGCACGTACACATAAAGGTGTTTAGTTTTGTTGCAGATGTATCCTAAAACGACTTTGCTATCACAGAAGAAGTGTACGGCATCTGGTTCAAAGTCAATCTCATCCAAAACGAATTCTGCGATTTCGACAGCGAGCACTGCTGTGCACAATTCAAGTCGTGGTATTGTGAGGTTTGCTTGTGGAGCCAACCTTGCCTTTCCTAGAATGAACCCAAGCTGGCAGGCTCCATCCTCACTCATGGTCTTGAGGTAAGCAACAGCGCCGATTGCTTTTGTGGAAGCATCTGAAAATACACAGATCTCTTTTCTTTTGGCCTTTGACAGTGACTGTGTTGTGTATGTGCGGGGGATTTGGAGTTGTTCAAGGGCCTTTAGTGAATGACGCCATGTCTCCCACTCGATCCTCTTGTTCTCTGGCAATGGTGAGTCCCATTCGATGCTGTTCGCTGAAAGTTCTCTGAGTAGAAGTTTACCCTGTATTGTCACAGGGGCTACGAAACCAAGTGGATCATACAGGCTATTCACAGTTGATAGTACGCCACGTCTTGTGTATGGTTTGTCATCGTCTGACACCTGGAAGCTGAACGTATCCAAGGTGATTTCCCAGGTGAGCCCAAAGCTTCTCTGTATGTGTGATGTGTCTCCCTCAAGATCAAGATCCTTGATATTCTCAGCATGGTCCTCTTTGGGGAAGGCTTTCAAAACATTGACACTGTTGGAGGCAATCTTGTGCAGTCGCAGGTTGGACTCAGACAGTAGGGTCTGTGTTGTCTGGAGAAGATGAATGGCCTCTGCTTCTGTGGGTAGGGAGGCGAGCCCATCATCCACATAAAAATTGTGCTCAATGAAACGTCTGGCGGCGCTGCCATACTCCTGTTCAAGACTCTTGTGCAGCCCGTCTCAGGCAATACGTCGCCACGGCAGGAGAGGGCCTATTGCCGAAGACATGGACTTTCATGCGGTATTCTACTATGTCTTTTGTGGGGTCTTTGTCACGGTGCCATAAAAACCTGAGATAGTCCCTGTGGTCTGGTCTCACCACAAAACAGTGGAACATCTGCTGGATATCTGCAGTTATGGCCACCAGCTCTTTCCTGAAACGGATCAAGACTCCCATCAGGTTGTTGTTTAAGTCTAGTCCACTGAGTAGAATGTCATTCAAAGACACACCGTGGTGTTGTGCACTGGAGTCAAAAACGATTCTGATTTGGTTGGGCTTCTTAGGGTGGTATACTCCAAAGGATGGTAAGTACCAACGTTCTTGTTCATCTTGAAGTTGTGGTGCAAGCTCAGCATGATCGTTATTGAGTATTTTTTGCATGAAACCCACAAATTGTTCTTTCATTGAGGGCTTTTTCTCCAAGGTGCGGCGGAAAGAAGAGAGATGACTGAGAGCCTGGTCTTTGTTGTTAGGAAGGTGAGGCCGTGGATGTTTGAAAGGCAGAGGTGCGACCCAGCTATTTGCCTCATCTTTGTACACATGTTCATTCATATTTTGGAGAAATTTCTCATCTTCCATGGACAGAGCGAGTTTGTTGTCATTTTTTGTGTCCTGAAAAACTAATCTTCCCATTGCCTTTTCTTTGGCATTACTTGCAAGTGTGTTTGGCAGTTCTTTAACTTGTATGTGACTGGGGCATGGAGTTAGTAGTGAAGGGCGTCCATTCTCTAGCATGTGGGTCTTTGCGCAGTAGACCTTTGGCTTGTGTGCATTTCCAAGGCATACCTCGCCAACCAAGACCCAGCCCAGATCCAGCCTCTGGGCGAAGGGAGCATCATTAGGGCCATTGATGTGTTGTCTAACTTTATGCACTCTAAGCACATCTCTGCCTAGCAGCAGCAGGATCTGTGCATCTGGGTCTAGCTGTGGGATTTCTCATGCGATGGCCCTAAGGTGTGGATGTTGCATGGCGACCTCTGGTGTGGGTATCTCAGCTCTGTTGTCAGGTATTTCGTTGCATTCAATGAGAGTTGGAAGTGAGAGGCTATTATTACCACTAAATGATTAGATGCAGAAGCCGTCAGCTCTCCTACCGCACGTCTCCACTATGCCGGCACAGGTTTTTAGAGAGTAAGGAGCTTCATTGTTGATGATGTTAAAGAGATTGAAAAACTCTGACCTTGCCAAGGATCTGTTGCTCTGGTCGTCGAGCATGGCATACATCCTCACAGCCATTTCAGGTTTCCCTTGTGGATAGACGTTGATGAGGCAGATCTTTGCACATGACTTGCCTGCACGGCCCTCTCCGCAGATCTTTGTGCAGTTGGTGTTGACCTCAGATGGTTGCGCTGGTTCTTCTCCCTCCCCGCCGTATGTTTCGGCCAGCTCAGAGCGTTTCGTTGACCAGAGGGGTGGACCTGGATGCAGAGCACTGACGTGGTTATTGCTTTCACATTCTACACACTTCAAGATGGCATTGCACTGTTTTGCTAGATGGGAATCTGAGGCGCAGCACCTAAAGCATATGCCCTACTCCTTTAAGTAGGCCTTTCTTTCCTGGAGTGTTTTCAGTCTAAAGCCTCTGCACTTGGAAAGGGGGTGTGGTTTGTTGTGTATAGGACAGTGCTTGGCCACGTCGATTTGCAAACTGCTTTCAGCTTCATGGTTAGTGTCAGACTCAACGTCGGTTTTGTGTACCATCACAGCCATTTTGCTTTTTACTTTTGTTGTAGGCCTGTCATCGTGCCTGTCATTGGAGCTGGTGTTAAACTGCGCAAAGCATGGGTCATTCCTTATTTTTGCACTGTAGCAGACAAAGTCAGTAAAATATGAGAAAGGTGGGTATGTAACATTGTGTGTAGCCTTGAATTTAGAGCCTTCGTAAATCCATTTTTCTTGCAGTCCGAACGGCAGCTTCTCTACAATAGGATTGATTCCGCGTGCTGTGTCTAACACTGTGAGCCCAGGAAGGTACCCATCTTCTTTTGCAGAGAGCAACTCCATGAGAAGATCTCCCAAGTCTCTAAGCTTAGAGTAGTCTCTGCTAGTGATTTTTGGGAAGTTGTCAAGTTTGGTGAGAAGAGCTTGCTCAATAGCCTCCGGGGAGCAATAGACTTCATTAAGCCGCGCCCAGACCATCTGTAAAGCTGCGTGGGGATACTCTATGTGGACGGCCCTAAGCCTTCTGACATAGCTGGATGATTCTCTACCTAGCCATTTAGTCAGTAAGTCCAACTCCTCACTCGCAGACAGGTTTAGGTCATAAATGGCGTTTAGGAAGGAGGATCTCCATGCCCTGTATGTTTCTGGACTATCATCAAATTCTTTTAGGCCAGTGCTGACAATCTCCCTGCGCGCTAAATATCTGGCCATATTAAACAGTTCATCAGGTGGGCGTGGCGGTGCAGGTGCATATGGAGAGTACTGGTGTTCAAGAGTCACTTGTTGAGGGCTATGTTGCTGACTATATGGTTGTTGTCTGTGATCAGGTGTAGGCATTGAAAGACACGGGCTTTGTGTTTGAAGATGACGGTGTGGATTTTTGGATGTTATCTGGGGATGCTGTGGTGGTTTAAAACTGACGGCATTTCTTGGTGTGTGTGTGGTAGAGATTCGTTTCCTATGTTTGATACTGGGACAGGTATGTACTGTTTCGTGGCAGTGACGGATTCGGGCTTTGCTGTTGTTACGGGTAGGGCGTCTACATAGTCTCGTACACGCTCGTACGCGCTTTCTGGAGATACTGTTTTTTCCATGTGGTGATCTTGGGTGGTATTAGGTGGTTCTAATGCTTGTTCGTTTGCTAATTCTGCCGCTTCCAGCGCTTCGGCTTCGGCTATGGCCGCGGCAGCCTCTTTTTCAAGACTTAGGGCTTCTAAATTGGCTTCGAGTTTAGCTTTATTGACTTTCATAGCGATCTCTTTCTCAGCAAATGCAGCACGAGCTTTCGCTGCCTCTGCCCTTGCGCGTGCAATAACTGCCACTGATGTTGACGATCTGGACCCTCTTGATGAGCCAGAGTATTGAGAAAGGTTGTCCGACATACCTTTTCCGTTGATATAAACCACCTTCTGAGATTGTCTTTTTACTGTACTGTCCCTCCTCAAGTGTTTCCCCAACTTGATTCGACAGCCAGCCTAACTCATTCATTCATTCATTCATTGACGAACAGGGGCGAGTCAGGATGTAGCCTCCAAGCTCCGTTTTAATGATATGATGAAAGGTAAAACTGTAACAGAAAAATGTATGTCTAAACAAAAAGTATTCAATATATAAAATGTCCAATAAATTAAAGTCCATTTCTTTGTCTTCTATAGATGAATCTTGTAGTGATGAGAAGATTACGAGTAGATGGGTAGATGGATATGAGTATTAAGGAAAACGTATTGAATATGTAACGAAAATCACTAAAGTTAAGTAAATCGAGAAGAGTAAGGAGAGATGATAAAGACAGATTACTTACAGACAATGTTTTCATTAGGGGTATAAAAAAGGGAAGAGAAGAGAAAGGAGATGCTCTGGACGTTAAGTCGATAGCTGTTTTGATAACTGACAACTGATTGAAGGTTGCTATGGTAACTATACACGACTACCCCGCAGAAGCATAGGAAATTTAAAGGGCCAGAACAAATACTTTATTGTATTTAAAATATATTCATATTTTCAATAGTACATTGAAAATGTACTTACACAAATTGTACTTTTTGTAAATATATAAAAAGTATACTAACATCACGCTTTCACGCTAACACTTTTAACACACTTTAAAATAATTATACTATATTACACTTTATAGAAATATATTATACTAAAATATACTTTAAGTGAAAGTTATGTGTAATTTAGCACATAAAAGTACATTAAATACACTTCAAGTTGCACTTTTCTACAATTTAATTACAATTAAAATATATTTAGGACAAAATTAGTTAAAATAGCATGCCTCAAGTTAACTAATCATAAACACACTTGAAGTATATTGATAATTAGTGTGGCTTCAAGTACACAAAAGTATGCTAAATTTTAGTACACTTAGCACATTTATTTTTCACCAGGGAAACTTTGTCTTGTCAACATTTTGGAAATTGTTTGTGTTCATTGAGATATTGTTTAAAATGTTACTTTTCAAAGGGGGTGTACTCATTTATGCTGAGCACTGTATATGCATAGATGGGTATATACAGATATTTTTAAATAAGCTATGTTGTACTTTACCTTATTATATACATTATTATTATATACTGTTATAATGTACCTTACTATTATACATACTGCTATATATACTAACTTAATATATCGTATATGTTAGGACTAGGACTGTTTTGGCCTCTAGAGGCCGCTGTTATTTCCTTTTCATGTCATGTTTATTTTGGCCTCTAGAGGCCGCCACTGTTCCTGTGTTTTGTGTTGTGTTAATTGCCAGTTTAGTCCTGATTATTTTCACCTGTGTCCTTTATTAGTTTGTGTATTTATACCCCTTAGTTCAGTCCTCTTGTCACGGAGTCTTTGTGCTGTTATGTTTATCTCCAGTTTCCTCTGTACCGTGTTCTTTGTTTTGCACTTTGCTTTTCTGGTTTTTTGGCTTTTGTTTTGGACCTTTGGATATTTTTATTTTTGTGATCTTCTGAGCTTTTGCATTTTTGCCTTTTCCTTTTTGGACTTTGAACTTTTGATATTTTATTTTTCCCTTTGTCTTCCCAGTGTTGGATTATACTCTTTGTTTTTGTTTTTTGTTTTGCCCTGTATATAGTATAAATAAACCTTTTGATACTTTTTCTACTTCCGCCTCACGCCTCTGCATTTGAGTCATCCCCCTGGTGGCCTAGTGGGGGTTTGCTGGATTATCACACCAACGAACCAGGTTCGAATCCCAGCAAAACCCTAACAGAAAGACTCCGTCTGACCGACTCAGCAGAGGCTGCTTCAACTGTCTACCCGGCCAACCTTCAGGGAATTACAGCAGCTTTGACACGCTTCGGAGCGACCATGGACGCTCATGGACGTACGCTCACCAGCCAACGTGAGGCCCTTGCTCACCACGAGGAACTGCTTCAGCAAATCGGGAAAACCCTGGCACAGCTGACATCTCTGCCTGCATCTCCTGATCCCGCTCCTGCTCCTGTGCCTCCTGCCATGCTGCCTTCTTCACCTCACGAACCCAGCCTTCCTGCACCACAGAGGTACGACGGCAAGCACAGTGAGTGCCGAGAGTTCCTTACCCAGTGTCAACTCACCTTTGAGCTTCAGCCTACCACCTACACTACGGATCGCCGCAAGATTGCCTTTGTGATCACCTTATTAGCTGGTAAGGCGTGAGCCTGGGCTACTGCTATCTGGCAAAGACAGGGACCTGAGTGCCTTGATTTCCAGCTGTTTTCTGAAGAGATGCTTCGGGTCTTCGATCAGGCGGACATCAGTACCGACGCAGCCTGAAAGCTCATGTCCATCGGGCAAGGAGGAAGCGTCGCAGATTACGCCATCTCGTTCCGGACGCTCGCAGCAGTAAGTGGATGGAACGAGACTGCTCTGGTGTCAGCCTTCCACCATGGTCTGTCTGACCCCATCAAGGACGGTCTGGCCTCTATTGGATGCCCAAGTGACCTCGAAACCCTCATCTCACATGCTATTCGTCTGGACAACAGGATGAGAGACCGTCACCAAGCCTTGAGCCCCCCCAGCCTCCCTACCTCTACCTGGAGACCGTCTACCTCCTTCAGTGACTGTCCAGAACCCATGCAAGTGGGTCATACTCGTCTCTCTGCATCTGAGAGGGAGCGCAGAAGGAGGGACAAGTGCTGCATCTACTGTGGCAAGCCTGGTCACTTCCGAGCATCATGTCCCGAACTCTTGGGAAAAGGACTGCCCCGTCCAGCCAAGGGAGGGTTGTGACGGGGCCTACCCTCTCTCCCGGACTCCCTGGCCAAGGAATCTACATCCCGGTCTCCATCTCCTGGGGTGAGTCTGTCCACTCTTGTCAAGCTTTGTTAGACTCAGGGGCGGCTGGGAACTTTATGGATATTCACTTCGCCCAAAGCATCAATATTCCGACTGCACCTCTTGAAGTCCCACTGTCTGTGTCTGCCCTCGATGGCCAAGCGTTAGGTGATGGAAGAGTCACCCAAGTTACTTCTCCAGTCTTCCTCCAGTCTCAAGGTCACAAGGAAGAAATATCCCTGCACCTGATTCCTTCACCTGAGTTCCCAGTTATTCTAGGCCTTCCTTGGCTTACTCGCCACAACCCTCGCATAGACTGGGTAACAAGCCAGGTTGTGGAATGGGGCCCTGCATGCCATGCCTCTTGTCTGCTCTCTAGCTCTCCTGTGTCTCCTGCCGAGCCCCCTGATCTCACCGAGTTATCTCAAGTTCCCACAGAGTACTGGGATCTCAAGGAGGTATTCAGCAAGAGCAGGGCCGCCGTTCTTCCTCCGCACCGGGCCTACGACTGTGCCATCGACTTGCTCCCTGGGACTATCCCTCCTCGTGGCAGACTGTTTTCCCTCTCTCAGCCAGAATGCAAGGCCATGGAGGAATACCTCAAAGACGTGCTGGTCTCTGGGTTCATTCGACCCTCCACCTCACCTGCTGGTGCCGGCTTCTTCTTTGTCGGCAAGAAGGATGGGGGGCTCCGACCATGTATTGACTACAGGGGCCTGAACAAGATCACTGTGCGCAACCGATATCCCCTTCCGCTGATGTCCACTGCTTTCGACCTGCTCCAAGGCGCCACCATCTTCACCAAGTTGGACCTACGGAACGCATACCACCTCATCCGTATCCGACAGGGAGACGAGTGGAAGACTGCCTTTAACACCCCGTCTGGGCACTACGAATACCAGGTGATGCCCTTCGGACTCACCAACGCACCAGCTGTTTTTCAGGCCCTAATCAACGACGTCTTAAGGGACATGATTAACCTGTACGTTTTTGTCTACCTCGACGACATCCTTATCTTCTCCAAGACCATGCAGGAGCACCGCCACCATGTCCGCCAGGTTCTCCAGAGGCTGCTACAGAACAATCTGTTCGCCAAGGCCCAGAAATGCGAATTTCATGTTCCCGAGGTCTCCTTTCTGGGATTTATTGTACGGACAGGCCAACTCCAAATGGACCCTGCCAAGACCCTGGCCGTCCGGGATTGGCCTACTCCCAAGTCCGTTAAGGAGGTTCAGCGGTTCTTAGGATTCGCTAACTTCTACCGCAAGTTCATCAGGAACTTCAGTTCTGTGGCAGCACCCATGTCAGACCTCACCAAAGGGACAGGTGGATCTTATGTCTGGTCTCCTCAGGCAGAAAAGGCGTTCAGAGACCTCAAGGACCGCTTCTGCACGGCACCCATTCTGGTCCTCCCGGACACCTCCCAACCATTCATCGTGGAGGTGGACGCCTCGGACAGTGGTGTCGGCGCGGTGCTCTCTCAACGTTCGGAAGGAAAGCTGCACCCCTGCACTTACTTCTCCCACCGCCTGAGTCCTGCGGAGTCCCGGTACGATGTGGGGGATCGAGAACTGCTAGCGGTCAAACTGGCCCTTGAGGAGTGGAGGCACTGGCTGGAGGGAGCGCAACATCCATTCCTGGTTTGGACTGACCACAAGAACCTGGAGTACCTCCAGCAAGCCAAGAGACTTAACCCTCGACAGGCTAGGTGGGCCCTGTTTTTCAGTCGGTTTGACTTCACCCTCTCGTACCGCCCCGGCTCCAAGAACACCAAACCTGACGCACTGTCCAGGCTGTTCTCTGCCACTAACAGGGAGAATGAAGTCGGGCCTATTATCCCTGTGTCCCGGATTGTGGCCCCTGTCCGCTGGGGTATTGAGGAGGCTGTCCGACGAGCCCAACGCCAGGACCCCGGTCCTGGGACGGGGCCACCGGGCCTCTTGTACGTCCCACATCAAGCCCGGGCCAAGGTTCTCCAGTGGGGTCACTCTTCCCCTCTCACCGCCCACCCGGGAGCTCGAAGGACCCTGGACTTCCTGAAAAGACGCTTCTGGTGGCCTAACATGGAGCAGGAAGTAAGGTCATTTGTCCTGTCCTGTGAGGTTTGCACCAGAACCAAGAACCCACGACAGCGTCCCCAGGGTCTCCTGCATCCTCTGACTATTCCCCGGCGTCCCTGGTCCCACGTGGCAGTCGACTTCATCACGGGTCTCCCTGAGTCACAAGGTAACACGGTCATTTTGGTCATAGTTGACAGATTCTCCAAGGCCTGCCGCTTCATACCACTGTGCAAACTCCCCTCTGCTCTTGAAACAGCTAAACCTGTGTTTAATCATGTCTTCCGAGTCTTTGGTCTCCCACAGGACATCGTCTCAGACCGAGGGCCCCAGTTCTCCTCCCGAGTGTGGCACGGGTTCTGCAAGGTCATCGGAGCCACTGCCAGCCTCTCCTCTGGGTTTCACCCACAGTCTAATGGTCAGACGGAGAGGCTCAACCAGGACCTGGAAACCACCCTGCGAGGCCTGGCTATGGATAACCCGACATCGTGGAGCACCTGGCTGCCATGGGCAGAGTACGCCCACAACACCCTGCAGTCATCGGCCACCAAGCTGTCGCCATTCCAGTGCCAATTCGGGTTCCAGCCACCTCTGTTCCTGGACCAGGAGGAGGACGCGGGGGTGCCCTCGGTCAACCAATATGTAAGACGGTGTCGCAAGACCTGGAGCAAGGTTAGGAAGACCCTCATACAGACCTCCAGAACCAACCAGACTCAGGCCAACCGCCATAGAAGACCTGCACACGCTTTCCGCCCTGGGCAACGGGTTTGGCTGTCCACTAAGGACCTTCCGCTGCGGGTGGAGAACCGCAAGCTTGCTCCTCGCTACATTGGCCCCTTCAAGGTGGTGCGCAGGGTGAACCCTGTCTCCTACCGGCTCCAGTTGCCCCGGACTCTGAGGATCAACCCCACTTTCCATGTTTCCCTGTTGCGGCCCGTACTGACGTCTACGTATGCCCCTGCCCCTAGGAACCCCCCACCCCCCCGCATCTTCCAGGGGCAGACTGTGTTCACTGTGCATCGCCTGCTTGACTCCCGCCGGGTCCGCGGCGGGTTGCAATACCTGGTGGACTGGGAGGGCTATGGTCCTGAGGAGCGCTGCTGGGTTCCTGCTCGGGATGTCCTTGATAAAGAACTATGTCGGGACTTCCATTCGGCCCATCCGGATCGCCCTGGGAACGTCAGGAGACGCTCCTGGGGGGGGGTCCTGTTAGGACTAGGACCGTTTTGGCCTCTAGAGGCCGCTGTTATTTCCTTTTCATGTCATGTTTATTTTGGCCTCTAGAGGCCGCCACTGTTCCTGTGTTTTGTGTTGTGTTAATTGCCTGTTTAGTCCTGATTATTTTCACCTGTGTACTTTATTAGTTTGTGTATTTATACCCCTTAGTTCAGTCCTCTTGTCACGGAGTCTTTGTGCTGTTATGTTTATCTCCAGTTTCCTCTGTACCGTGTTCTTTGTTTTGCACTTTTGCTTTTCTGGTTTTTTGGCTTTTGTTTTGGACCTTTGAATATTTTTATTTTTGTGATCTTCTGAGCTTTTGCATTTTTGCCTTTTCCTTTTTGGACTTTGAACTTTTGATATTTTATTTTTCCCTTTGTCTTCCCAGTGTTGGATTATACTCTTTGTTTTTGTTTTTTGTTTTGCCCTGTATATAGTATAAATAAACCTTTTGATACTTTTTCTACTTCCGCCTCACGCCTCTGCATTTGAGTCATCCCCCTGGTGGCCTAGTGGGGGTTTGCTGGATTATCACACCAACAAACCAGGTTCGAATCCCAGCAAAACCCTAACAGTATACTATCACACTATTACATATACTATATGTACTGATATATATTTTAACTATGCCTATCATATGCTATGCTTTTTATCTATCATATACCACTAAACACACTGCACATGTATGTAACTGTCCACAAACTATTTGCACTGCTCATTACACTCTATTTGCACTGTGACTGGTTACTGCCAACTGCACTACTTCCCATACTGAGAGCTGTATATTTTATTACTTGCTCTTATTGGTAATGTTTTATTTCTTTTGGTATTTTGCATTTTAGTTTTTTATACGTATAATGCAATTTAGTTTTTGTATTGATCTTGTGCAATGCGGAAATGTTACTGGATGCCTTGAATCCCAGGGAACTCTGGGATTAATAAAGTACCTACCTACCTACCCACCCAAAGGATCTGCAAGAAAAGTCAACAACATCTCTTCTCTTCTGTCTCTGTAAAATGGCAAAGTTCAATGTAGATGAAACTATCCCGATGTTATTTTATAAATCCTACATTGAATTTAGCTTAACATTTTCTATGATCAGCTGGTATAGAAATCTGAGTGTCAGGACCAAAACTGCATTCTCCAAAATTGTGAAGGTCAGTGGTAAAATTATAGGTGCCCAGCAAAGCAGCCTCATAGACCTGTATAATAGGCATGTCTTGAAAAAGGCATCAGTCAGTCAGTGCTCACCCTCAGTGCTTATCAGTCAGTGCTCACCCTCTTCACTCCGAGTTCCAGTTATTACCCTCTGGTTCACGGTTCAGATTCCCTTCTGTACAATAAAGTTGAAACTTTGTGGATTATTCTTGTGGTATTTTAGAACTAGTTAATTTATTTAACTAACTTATTTATTTTCTTGACCTAAGGATTTTTATCATTATATGAATAATGTCATGCATAGAATTCTGTAGGCCTGCATGATATTATGTTGTGTAAATACTGCACTTTTTGTTTGTTTGTTGATTATGGCCAAAATGGGGACAGTAGGAGAACACTGTTGCTTCTTAGGCTGTTGTATTCAATCCCCCTCCTGGTTTGTTGTCTGTTCTTGCTGTCTTGCTGCAAAACCAATTGCCCTCTGGGGACAATAAAGTTGAAAGTTGAAGTTGTATTGAATAGAATAGAATAGAATAGAATAGAATAGAATAGAATAGGGCATAGAGAATAATGGTCACAGAATATGAGAGAACATAAAATGATATAGGATAGACAATTAGGACAATATAAGATTATTGAGAAAAAGACATAACATTATAAGAGAAAAAGAAGGAATATGACACAATAGAATAGAAAGCATTATGAAGAAGTAGAATAGAATATGACAAAATACTATACATGTTCTATTTAGTTTGTAGAATAGAATAGATAGTCATAATACAACAGAATAGATTAAAAGAAAAAAGAAGGGAATATGATAGAATAGAATAGAAAGCATTATGAAGATATAGAATAGGACAAAAATACGATACATATCCTATAAACAATAGACAGTTATGACAAGATAACAGAATACATTATAGGAAAAAAGTGGAATATAACAGAATAGAATGGAATAGAACAGAATAAAAAACATGATGGTGGTGTAAAATAGAATACAAATATATTCTGTATAGAATCGAATGACAATAATAGATTTATCACTGTATAGAATAGAATTGAAAGCATTATTTTTTTTAGCTATAAACAATCGTTCCCGCACCAGCCTCTCCTTTTTTTAATCTTTAAGGCAATGAGACAATAAATAAATAAATAAACAAATAACCATTGCTTGTTATGTTATAGGGAAACCAGGAACTGCTCTGTCCTGAAGTCTTGAGTCTCATGGATGTTCTGTAACATTAAATCTAACAACAGTATGAACCGGTGAAAAGTGCAATTGTTGAAAATAGCTGTTATATAAGAGGAATACCATCTATTTATTTATATTCCATTATCATATTTGCAGTTGCAGTTAAACAAAGCTGAGCCAGAGTAGCAAGAGAATATCAACTTGTTAGATTATAAAATTATTACTGTCACTGTGCGAAGCAGTAATATACTGGTGTATGCTGTAGACGAATTCGGCAATTGATTTGTGTGTTCAGCCATCTTGCATCACTGCCATTACTGCAGTGGCAAGTCATAGTAACTGTGTGGCTGCTGCCTGCTGACAGAGGCTAATAGTGACAGCAGCATTGGGTAGTTGAATTGATGACATTAGGTAGTGACCCCAGATTCTGATGACAGTACCTTATATAGATAGTGATCTTAATGGGATTCACAATTTACATGTTCTGTTTGTTATGACAAGTGATTATGACAAGTGTTATGACAAGTGATTTGCCACATTTCAAGTGATGAAATGTTATATACTGTACTAATGTCACTGTACTAGCTAACTAGCATAATCATTCACTAGTTGCATAATCCATTACAGACCAGTTACAGTTACACCAGTTATAAAAATTAAAAATACAAATTTATATTTTTATAGTTATTCAAAGTTATTTCATTAATTGCCTGGCATGTGATGAGTCACTTCTGGCAAACTTGTGTATTATACTTGTGTATTTTGCACTCATTTTTATTTTTTATTTTTAACCAATGTTGACGTTTGCCACTACTTTTGGAGCAGCTGAAAACTACAGAGGCTCATCCCAATTTCCTAGACATTGTCAAAAGTAATATTACATAGAAAGTAGAGGTAGAAGAAGAAAATTATACACTTCTGAGGACAGCTTGCACTCAAATGCATGCATATTGTAAGGAGATGCCACTGGAGGAGAGTGGCATCTCCTTGTTTACTTCTGGTGACTTGTTTACTTCTAGTACTTCCCTAGATTTGTGTGTAGATGTTTCTAGCACTGGGGGCATGGTTGAGCATCAGTTGTAGACAAAGAAGAGGCAGTTGAACTGGCAGATAATGCATGATGATTCTTAGTTGTGTCTTTTACTGCTAGTCTACTTATTTGTATTTCTTTGTGCTTTCAGAGACTAACGAAAGAGAAAAAGAGAGTGGCATAGCTGAGGAAGCCTCACACACACACACACACACACACACACACACACACAGAGTGGAGTGTGAACTTGAACTGTGAACTGGAATGAGGTGAACCTCATGAGCTAGTGATGGCCTCTTTTTCAGTTGGTTGTTTTTTGTTTGTTTGTTTGTTTTTTAGTTGCTGAAGATACACTGAAAATCATGGTGCAAATAAATACCCGGCTCCCTTAATTCACACCCTTGCGCACCAGGGATCCTCAGTGATGCCAAAACCCAAGATCTGGGAAGACTCAGACACCAGCATACAGTGGTGCTTGAAAGTTTGTGAACCCTTTAGAATTTTCTATATTTCTGCATAAACATGACCTAAAACAACATCAGATTTTCACACAAGTCCTAAAAGTAGATAAAGAGAACCCAGTTAAACAAATGAGACAAAAAACATTATACTTGGTCATTTATTAATTGAGAAATTATCCAATATTACATATCTGTGAGTGGCAAAAGAATATGAACCTTTGCTTTCAGTATCTGATGTGACCCACTTGTGCAGCAATAACTGCAACTAAACATTTCCGGTAACTGTGGATCAGTCTTGCACACCGGCTTGGAGGAATTTTAACCCATTCCTCCATACAGAACAGCTTCAACTCTGGGATGTTGGTGGGTTTCCTCACATGAACTGCTCACTTCAGGTCCTTCCACAACATTTCGATTGGATTAAATTCAGGACTTTGACTTGGCCATTCCAAAACATTAACTTTATTCTTCTTTAACCATTCTTTGGTAGAACGACTTGTGTGCTTAGCATCATTGTCTTGCTGCATGACCCACCTTCTCTTGAGATTCAGTTCATGGACAGATGCCCTGACATTTTCCTTTAGAATTTGCTGGTATAATTCAGAATTCATTGTTCAATCAATGATGGCAAGCTGTCCTGGCCCAGATGCAGCAAAACAGGCCCAAACCATGATACTACCACCACCATGTTTCACAGATGGGATAAGGTTCTTATGCTGGAATGCAGTGTTTTCCTTTCTCCAAACATAACGGTTCTCATTGAAACCAAAAAGTTCTATTTTGGTCTCATCCGTCCACAAAACATTTTTCCAATAGCCTTCTGGCTTGTCCATGTGATCTTTAGCAAACTGCAGATGAGCAGCAATGTTCTTTTTGGAGAGCAGTGGCTTTCTCCTTGCAACCGTGCCATGCACACCATTGTTGTTCGGTGTTCTCTTGATGGTGGACTCATGAACATTAGCCAATGTGAGAGAGGCCTTCAATTGCTTAGAAGTTACCCTGGGGTCCTTTGTGACCTCGCTGACTATTACATGCTTTGCTCTTGGAGTGATCTTTGTTGGTCGACCACTCCTGGGGAGGGTAACAATGGTCTTGAATTTCCTCCATTTGTACTGTTTGACTGTGGATTGGTGGAGTACAAACTCTTTAGAGATGGTTTTGTAACCTTTTCCAGCCTGATGAGCATCAACAACACTTTTTCTGAGGTCCTCAGAAATCTCTTTTGTTCGTGCCATGATACACTTCCACAAATGTGTTGTGAAGATCAGACTTTGATAGATCCCTGTTCTTTAAATAAAAAAGGGTGCCTACTTACATCTGATTGTCATCCCATTGATTGAAAACACCTGACTCAAATTTCACCTTCAAATTAACTGCTGATCCTAAAGATTCAGATACTTTTGCCACTCACAGATATATAATATTGGATCATTTTCCTCAGTAAATAAATGACCAAGTATAATACCGTATATTTGTCTCATTTGTTTAACTGGGTTCTCTTTATCTACTTTTAGGACTTGTGTGAAAATCTGATGATGTTTTAGGTCATATTTATGCAGAAATATAGAAAATTTTAAAGGGTTCACAAATTTTCAAGCACCACTGTAGAACCCTCCCCACTCTGCAAGTTTGGAAAGTCCCTCTCCATCCTCCACCAAATGCAATACCAAGAGCAAAGACTTGAGCAATGAGCAGCAGCTTCACGTCACAGCTCTTGCGCAGGAGCAGGTGGGGACTCTGTGGGCACATCAGAAGCTGCTGCAGCCAAACACATCTCCACTGCCCTAAACACTCCTCCCTGAACCTGGTTTTCTCCCCATTTTTCCTCCACCCCTTCTTTCAAATCAAATCAAATCAAGTTTATTTGTACAGCGCTTTTAACAATAAACATTGTCGCAAAGCAGCTTTACAGAATTTGAACGACTTAAAACATGAGCTAATTTTATCCCTAATCTATCCCCAATGAGCAAGCCTGTGGCGACGGTGGCAAGGAAAAACTCCCTCAGACGACATGAGGAAGAAACCTCGAGAGGAACCAGACTCAAAAGGGAACCCATCCTCATTTGGGCAACAACAGACAGCCTGACTATAATATTAACAGTTTTAACAGGTATAACCCTCAACTGTCCTCATGGGGCCGTCCTTCACAGGAGTGGGGCGATAAAACTCCGACCAGACACAGGGCACCAGGATGGATCAAGCAGGTCCGAGGGGCAGAAGAGGCCAGCATCTCAATCCCAGGATCAACATGTAACTCAGAGGGACAGATGGGGGGGGGGAGAGAGAAAGAAAACACGTTGTTAGGTATGCCCTAAAAATGACAAGTATTAAATCTGTGTGGTAGGCTCGCAGAGACGAGAGTCTTTACATCAGGCATGACGCACAATGGCATGTTAATATGGTAAAAAATATATCATGACCTGCTCTGGCTGGATGCTTGATTGGGTGATGGGAGCACACTCCTCAGCAATGATGAGATGCAGATGGGACTCTTAGGCCTGGCCAAGACAATTCAGTTACATTTCACCGGGTCTGGGACATGCGACAGAATGTCTGACGGCCGATTCCCTGCAGGCTACGATAGCCAGTCGAGGTCCCCACCGTCTCCACCAAAAGATTTCCTGTTGACTCCATGTAACTCAGAGGGACAGATTTGGGGGGGGGAGAGAAAGAAAACACAGGTGGTTAGGTATGCCCAATGTCACCTGAATAAGTAGGAACAGTATACATATTGCACCGAGTACAAGCAGGGACTCCGGCAACTAACTATGACAGCATAACTAAAAGGAGAGAGCCAGAAGGTAACACAGGCATGAGGGAGCCCCGGGACATAAAGCAGCCAGCCACTGCACCGTCAACAAACTCGAGTGAGCAAGCAAGTGGGGACTGACAGCATCCATACATCCCAGTTTACCAAAACACTCTATGTCTGAGGACCCTCCAGATCTACTCCTTTACCTCATAAACACCATTAACAAAAGGCTTGACTAAACAGATATGTTTTCAGCCTAGACTTAAATGCTGAGACTGTGTCTGATTCCCGAACATTACTTGGAAGGCTGTTCCATAACAGTGGGGCTTTGTAAGAAAAGGCTCTGCCCCCTGATGTAGCCTTCAATATACGAGGTACCAGCAGATAGCCTGCACCTTTTGATCTAAGTAGGCGTGGCGGGTCATAGAGGAGCAGAAGTTCACTCAGGTACTGTGGTGCGAGACCATTTAGTGCTTTAAAGGTCAATAGTAGTATTTTATAATCAATACGAAATTTGATTGGGAGCCAATGCAGTGTGGATAAGACAGGCGTGATGTGGTCATATTTTCTAGTTCTAGTAAGGACTCTTGCTGCGGCATTTTGAACTAACTGGAGCTTGTTTATGCACTTATTGGAACATCCAGACAGTAAGGCATTACAATAATCCAACCTGGAGGTAACGAAAGCATGAACTAGTTTTTCTGCATCATGCAATGACATTAAATTTCTTATCTTTGCAATATTTCTGAGATGAAAGAAAGCTATCCGGGTGATGTTATCAATGTGAGTTTCGAATGAAAGACTAGGGTCAATAATCACTCCGAGGTCTTTTACTGCTGCACGTGAAGAAACAGAAAGGCCATCCAGAGTTACTGTGTAATCAGAAAACTTACTTCTAGCTGTATGTGGTCCTAGCACAAGTACTTCAGTCTTGTCAGAGTTAAGCAGAAGGAAATTAACGAGCATCCAGTGTCTAATGTCCTTAACACATTCCTCAATTCTATTAAGCTGGTGTCTCTCATCAGGTTTTGCAGAGACATACAACTGTGTGTCATCAGCATAACAGTGGAAACTAATACAATGTTTACGAATAATATCGCCCAGAGGTAACATATATAGAGAAAAAAGCAGTGGACCCAAGACAGAACCTTGTGGAACACCAAACTTTACCTCGGTACGTCTAGAAATATCACCATTTATATCGACATACTGATAACGATCAGTTAGATAAGACCTGAGCCAGGAGAGGGCCATTCCCTTAACTCCCACAACATTTTCTAGTCTATCCAGAAGAATGGAATGATCAATGGTATCAAATGCTGCACTAAGGTCAAGCAACACAAGTAGCGAGACACAGCCCTGATCAGACGCCAACAGTAGGTCGTTTACTACTTTAACCAGTGCTGTCTCTGTGCTATGATGAGGTCTAAATCCTGACTGATACATTTCATGGATGTTATTCCTATGTAAATATGAGCATAACTGCTGTGCCACAGCTTTTTCAAGGATCTTGGAGATAAAGGGGAGGTTTGATATTGGCCGATAATTGGACAGCTGACAGGGATCAAGGTCAGGTTTTTTAATCAGGGGTTTGATAACTGCTAGTTTAAAGGATTTGGGTACATAGCCAATCATAAGAGAAGAATTTATTATTTTTAGAAGCGGTTCAATTACTCCAGGCATTATCTGTTTGAATAGATGTGTCGGTAAGGGATCTAGTACACAAGTTGAGGCTTTTGATGTAGAGATTAATGAGAGTAATTCAGTTTCTTTTAGGGGAGTAAAACATTCTAACTGATGATCTGATACAGTTATATTGTTAACTACAAGGTCACTTTCATTGTCTAACCTTAAATTAGTAGTTTGAATTTTTTGTCGGATATTCTCAATTTTGTCATTAAAAAAATTCATGAAGTCGTTGCTACTACATACTGCAGGTGTGCATGTGTTGATAGTGGACTTATTCCTGGTTAATTTTGCTACAGTATTAAATAGGAATCTAGGATTATTTTTGTTATCTTCTATTAGGGAGGAGAGATATGTTGATCTCGCAGCACTAAGAGCTTTTTTATACTTCAGGAAGCTCTCCTTCCACGCCAATTTGAACACTACCAATTTTGTTTGACGCCATTTACGTTCCAATTTTCGAGTGGTCTGTTTTAATGTGCGAGTGTCATCATTATACCAGGGTGCTAATTTTTTGTCTCTGACCATTTTCCTTTTTAGAGGAGCTACATTATCTAAAGTATGGCGGAATGTTGACTCTAAGCATTCAGTTGCCTGATCGAGTTCTGCAGGGGCTGACAGTGACCCAATCAAAGTTGACAGCTCTGGGAGATCATTTATAAAGCTCTATGCAGTAGTTGACGTGAAAGTACGTTTAATACAGTAGCGTGGTGAGGTGCATATATTATTACTCAGACATATTTTGAATGAGATGAGACAATGATCTGAGATAACTTCAGACTGTGGAAGTATGACTATATTGTCTACGTTTAATCTGAATGTTAGTATTAGATCAAGGGTGTGACCACCATTATGGGTCGGTCCTATGACATTCTGCTATGACATTCTCTTTGACTCTTCTGATGTCTCCACCAGGATTCCTCTCTCTATACATAAAGTGGAGGTGGTGTATTGTCCTTACCTCACCTGCATACCAAATATTGGGACAAATTGGCCAGGCATTAGTATGAGGAATGTGGTTGTGTCCTGCAGGATCGAGGTACAATGTGGAATGTGACAGCCTTGGCTGGGGAGGCGGTGCTGGGGCTATTGACAACAGGTCCACATTATTAAGACACAGAGGGTGGGGTGGGGGCTCCACCCTTTGTGGCATTCCCCTCGCGGATTTCCCCTTGGAGCAGTCATGCGACAAAATTCTGAGGCACATGTCCAACCATTGAGAATAACTGAGGGTCAACAAATCCAGCCCAATGTTGTGCGATCCTGTTGTACTATCAATGCTGTGTGTCTGTACTTTTCAGTTATTAGGGATGTTATATTGAGTGATGCAGGATACTTGAACCAAGGAAAAGATGACCCAATTGTTGATACCAAAGAGCTGTAGGGGAATCCTGTTAAGTCACTGTGGCAGCGGGGGCATGGCCAAGCAGCAGTTTGTGAATGGAGGGTGGGGTCAGGGAAGGTAAGTGGCTAAGTCATTACACCTGCTGTCAATTAATGTGTATGAGTGTGTGTGTGTTTGTTGCAGGGACGGAGCATAAAAGGAGGGGGAGAGCAGAGAAGAGGAACTCTCTCCTGACCAGAATCCATGTGTGTGTGAGAGAGTAAGCTGAAAAGCTATATTTATGTATAAAATAAAGTTTGTAAGAACTTCAGTTCCCCCCTGCCATGTTTCTGTACTCCACCCCCATCAGGGATTCACGGCAGTCACCTAATACGGGAGAATTTGTATCAGGCCCAAGAACAACAGTCCTTGCTGTACGACAGGGGTACCTGGTACCTAGTTATGGGAATTTGCATGCACTGGGCGATAAGGTACACATTTTATGGCCCATGTCAAACTCTAAATTACTTGCACAGGACCCTTTCAGGATGAAAGCTGTGATCCAGTGATTCCATTTTTCAGGGGTTTTTTTAGGGTTTTTCAGGGTTTAGATTAAGTTGTTGGTCTGCTGAAAAGCAAGGTGTAATAAACACCAACCTAGAGCTGTGCGAAAATTCTGCCTGTCTTCCGAATTTTCCTCTCCACCCTTATACACCAGGGCTCTACAAATTTACTTTCAATAAAACAACCTTACTAATTCCTAAATGTTTGTGCCTAGTGGTGGTCTATCAGTGTGCTTTTTGTATGTCTGTGCTTTCACTTTCACTCATATAGCAAGTGCTTTATGGAAATACATTTTTATTTATATTTGAGATAGAATTATTACACAGCTCACAAATAGGTTTTTTTTTCAGAATAAGAGAAAAAAAATAATTGTGACATTCCATATAATTACACAATTTAAAAAAAGAGAAAAAATATCAAGGAGTACAGAGGTAAATATTAAAGAATACTATTTTGAAATAAATCATAACCAAAAAATATAGATGGATTCATTCTTTAACTGGCAAGCTCTCATTCTATTTGCCACTGAATAATTCTAATACCTCTTAGCTGGGTGGTGTAGAAAGTGTTATGTGGGGTAACCTAACCCTGAATTCACATTGCAAACTTTGTTGCATTTCTGTTTCTGTTTAATGATCTGTATATTATATGTATATTATGTATGTAGGGCGGCATGGTGGTGTAGTGGTTAGCACTGTCACCTCACAGCAAGAAGGTCCAGGTTCGAGCCCCATGGCCGACGAGGGCCTTTCTGTGCGGAGTTTGCATGCTCTCCCCGTGTCCACGTGGGTTTCCTCTGGGTGCTCCGGTTTCCCCCACAGTCCAAAGACATGCAGGTTAGGTTAACTGGTGACTCTAAATTGACCGTAGGTGTGAATGTGGGTGTGAATGGTTGTCTGTGTCTATGTGTCAGCCCTGTGATGACCTGGCAACTTGTCCAGGGTGTACCCCACCTTTCGCCCGTAGTCAGCTGGGATAGGCTCCAGCTTGCCTACGACCATGTACCGTAGAACAGGATAAAGCGGCTAGAGATAATGAGATGAGGTAATGAGATTATGTATGTACAGAGTTTTATGATGACAAATCACATCCCTGCTTGAGCCCTTGCTTTGTCTTTCCTTTGTTCTGTTTACTTACATTATTTCTTTTGTATAACCATTTGTCTCTTCTTTCCCTTGTTGTGCTTTGCCCTTTGGAGTTGGTTTTCCTTGGTTTACCTACAGCCCCAACTCAGAAATTACAAAATGTTGCCATTCCTTCTCACAACACTTAAAAGATGTTTGGAGACTGAAGACACCAAGTGACAAAACATTTCAGGTATTATTTTGTCCCATTCTTCCTACAAACAGGTCTTAAGGTGTGCAACAGTACAGGGCTGTCATTGTTATATTTTTCATTTCAAAATTCTCCACACATTTCTACTGGGGACAGACACCCTCTTCTTCCACAGCCACACCTTTGTAACATGAGCAGAATGTGGTTTTGTATTGTCTTGTTGAAATATCCTGGAAAATATGTCTTGAAGGCAGCATATGTTGCTTCAAAATCTCAATGTACTTTTCTGCATTAAAGCTGCCATCACAGAAGTGTAAGTTACCTTTGCCAAGGGCACTGACACACTAACCCTAGGGACCATGGCTTTTGGACTTGTTGCTGGTAACAGTCTGGATGGTCATTTTTATCTTTGCACACGGCATCCATTTCTTACAAAAAAGACCTGGAATACTGATTTGTCTCACCGCACATTTCCTCTGTGTGATGGTCCATCCCAGATGCCTCCAAGCTCAGAGAAGTCAACAACACTTCAAGACACAGTTAAGATAAGGCTTCCTTTTTGCACAGTAAAGTTTTAACTGGTATTTGTGCATGTAACTCTGTATTATAGAACTTGCCAAAGTAATACCGAGCCCATGTGGTTCTATCAGCTATAGATGAATGACGGTTCTTGATGCAGTGCCGTCTGAGCGATCGGAGATCATGGGTGTTCAGATTAGGCTTGTGCCCTTGCCCAGCAAAATTACTCCAGATTCCTTGAACCATTTAATGATATTATGCACTGTTAGAGGGTAAGATATCCACATCCTGTCATATATTTCTTTGAGGAACATTCTTTTTAAACATTTTAGTATTTTTCTCATGCATTTTTTATAAAAAAAAATGGTGATCCTCGGTCCATATTTGGTCCTCAAAGACTAGGCCTTTCCTAGATACCAATTTTCTACCAAATCATGATTGCAATTACCTGTTTCAAATGACATAATTATTTAATTGTTTTACCTCATTATTAGCCCTAAATTTCCCTCATCCCAACTTTTTTGGAACATGTTACAGGCCAGAAACACAGTTGACCAGACAAAACATTGCGAGTAACAGTGCTGAAAACCTGAGTTCAGAGCAGCCTCCAAACATGGCCGCTCTGGACTACAACTCCCAAGCGCCACAGTGCCTCTCATCTCCGGAATACTAACAAGTGCACCTGTCTCCTATTTGCCAGTAATCACTTCCCTATACAAACTCAGCAGTCACAAACACCCATTGCAAAGTATCATTCTGTGTACCT
The DNA here is from genome assembly GCF_027579695.1 of Neoarius graeffei. Taxonomy (NCBI): domain Eukaryota; kingdom Metazoa; phylum Chordata; class Actinopteri; order Siluriformes; family Ariidae; genus Neoarius; species Neoarius graeffei. Next base: position 13,913,115 of record NC_083589.1, on the reverse strand, counting down.
GATCATACCAAGCCTTCTGACTTCCTGCCTGACTACTCGTGTTTTGACTCAGTTTATGTTTATTTTCCGACTCTGTTTCCTTGCCTGCCCTTTGACTTCCCATTAGTTGATCAACTGACCCTTGGCCATCCCTGACTACATCTTCAGCTTATTGATTTGGATTTGTTGACAGTTTGCAATGCACCCGCTCTCCCCTGCACTTGCATCCGTAAGTGCCTGCACCCTGACAAACATGAAATATCTTGGGTTCATACTGTCTGCATTGACGTACAATTCAAAGTAAATTTAGAAAATCACTGCTTCCTATTTTATTTGCATTTTCCATACTGTTCCAACTTTTTCTGATTTGGGGTTGTATACAGTGGCTTGCAAAAGTATTCATCCCCCTTTGTGTTTATCCTGTTTTGTCACATTACAAGCTGGAATTAAAATGGATTTTTTTTTTTTTTTCTGGGGGGGTAGCACTATTTGATTTACATAATATGCCTACCACTTTAAAAGGTATAAATTGTTTTGAGGTTTTTTTTTGTGACCAACAATAATTAAGATGAAAAAAAAAAATCTGGAGTGTGCATAGGTATTTACCCCCTTTTGTATGAAACCCCTCAATAACAGCTGGTCCAAACAATTCACTTCATAAGGTCATATAATTAGTTGATTAAGATCCACCTGTGTGCAATCAAAGTGTCACATGATCTGTCACTTGATGTCTGTATAAATCAACATGTTCTGGAAGGACCTTGACTCTGCAACACTACTAAGGCCCCGGTCACACCGCCCGAACTTTGCTGGAGCGTTCCTTGAACGGTAGGGAGGGGGGGCCGAATTTCGACAACGCTCGTCACCGCGCACAAAATGGGAAAAAAATCGAAAACACGGGCATTGGCTGAAGCCGGCGTTGCTTTAGCGTTGGTTTAGCGGTAGCGAGCGTTGGTATAGCGGCGTTCTGCGCATGCGGGCTTTGGCTCGGCGGGGGTATAAAGTTGGTTTAGCGGCATACCGTTTGTGACTACGGAGCTGAACGGATCGTTTTGATACAAATTCTGATAGATTTTTGATAGAAGCTCCACCATCAGCTTGTCATACAGTCCATGTTCAGGCCTTCTCAGTATCCACTGTCTGACCCACACAACTCTGTCTCTCCTTCTTCTCTCTCTTCTCCTTTTTTTTTTCTAGTTAAAATTCTTATTACTGTTCTGTTGTCTGTATAGCTTTTCCCCTTTTTTCACTGTTGCTTAGTTGATCTTATCATATTTTTATCTATAAAAAAGTTTATTAATATTATTTATATTACTTTATACTTTTTTATTATCATTCATATTACTTTATTTTTTGTTTATTGTTTGCTGTCAGTCAGATTATTTCTATTTTCATTATGTTTTTGCTGTCTTTTCCTTAATGTTATTATTTGCTATTATATTATCTTTATCATTATTTAATCATCATTTAATATTTACTATTAATATATACATTTTACTTTATAATTGTTATCCATAGGTACTAGTCATACTTTTTGAAATCAAATTTTATAATCAAATTCCAGTCTAGTCTATACAATGCATTTTCATTGTCTACTAGTCTAGTCAATTTAAGTCAATTTATTATTATTATTATTTTATTATTGTGGTTATTATTGTGGTTGTTATTATTATTATTTTCACCATTTACATAGTACAGTGAGTCAATATTAAGTCAAATCATAACGTTGCCATTGCTGTTTTACGTGTTTTAATGGGACCACAAAGGAAATAAGTGCTTGCGCTTTCTTGTGTAATCCTGATTTTAATGTATTTTGTACTTCATTTTACATTATGATCGAATCAAATCAAATCAAATCAAAAAATCTGTCAACAGCTTGTTGCAATCTGAGGAGGTTCTGATTCTGCTGCTGGACTAGTGCACCAATCATAGCAAGTCTCTCAGCATCCATGGTGATACAGTTTTACTGTAACTTTGAGCAAATTCGATATAGATGAGGTCTGAACTCAACGGCAGCTCGATTCCAAATGAGCTCCTGGTCCATTGCTCCCCGTATTTATAGCCAAATTCTGGTCCCGCTCCGACACCTCTATACCAATGCCAAACCAAAGTTCATCGCCGCCATGGATAGCTGCTTCAATGCCGACACCGTTCCAGCAACCCCGTGTCCGCTCGTAAAACGCTTACAACCGCTCCACCAAAGTTTGTGCAACGTTTAATCGCCACCCGGGCAACGCTGGCGAAGCAGCGGTGGTCCAGCGTTCAAGATTTCTGCGTTGGCCTAGCGGACCCAAGCGTCCACGAACTTGCGTCTAGCGGTGCCAAACTTTGACTGGGCGTTGGTGGAGCGGGGGTGAACTTTGCCGGGGCGGAAAATTGCCTCCTCCTCACCGCTCGCAATATTTTGTGCAACTCAAAACTTTCGGAGCGGTAGGAGGGCCCCTCGAGAAACATCAGCGGTGGCCGAGCGTATACGGCGTTGCTTTAACGGGGGCCAACTTTTGTTAAACGGTGGTGAACGGTTACGAGCGGTGATGAATTTTTTTCACCGCTCCAGGAACGCTCCAGCAAAGTTCGGGCGGTGTGACCGGGGCCTAAGCAAGCAACATGAAAACCAAGGAGCATTCCAAACAGGTCAGAGACAAAGTATGGCTCAGGGTTGGGTTATAAAAAATATCCCAAACTTTGAATATCCCAGGGAGCACCATTAAATCCATTATAGCAAAATGGAAAGAATATGGGACCACTACAAACCTGACAAGAGAAGGCCACCCACCAAAACTCATAGATTGGGCAAGGAGGACATTAATCAGAGATGCAACAAAAACACCAAAGATAAACACTGCAGGAGCTGCAAAGATCCACAGCAGAGATGGGAGTATCTGTCCATAGGACCACTTTAAGCCATACACTCCACAGAGTGGGGCTTTATGGAAGGATGGCCAGAAAAAAAAAAGTCATTGCTTAAGAAAACACATTTGGAGTTTGCCCAACAGCATGTGGCAGACTCCCCAAACACATGGAAGAAGATTCTCTGGTCAAATTAGACTAAAATTGATCTTTTTGGCCATCATGGGAAATGCCATGTGTGGCACAAACTCAACACTCTGAGAACACCATTCCTACAGTGAAGCATGGTGGTGGCAGCATCATGCTGTGGGGATATGTTTCATCTACAGGGACAGGAAAGCTACAGTAGTCAGGTCTGAAGAAAAGATGGATGGAACTAAATACAGGGCACTTCTGGAGGAAGACCTGTTTGAGTTAGCCAGAGGTTTGTGACTGGGATGAAGGTTCACGGTCCAGCAGGACAATGGCCCTAAACATACTGCTAAAGCTACATTGGAGTGGTTTAAAGGGAAACATTTTAAATGTCTTGGAATGGCCTAGTCAAATCCCAGACTTCAATCCAATTGAGAATCTGTGGCATAACTTGAAGATTGCTGTATACCAATGCAACCCTTCTAACTTGGAGTTGGAACAGTTTTGCCTTGAGGAATGGGCAAAAATCACAGTGGCTAGATGTGTTAAGCTAATAGAGACATACCCCAAGAGACTTGCAGCTGTAATTGCAGCAAAAGGTGGCTTTACAAAGTATTTAATTTGAGGGGCGAAGATGCACACTGCAGATTTCTGGTTGTTTTTCATTCATCTTAATTATTGTCACAATACAATAAAAACAATTTTCACCTTTAAAGTTGTAGACATGTTGTGTAAATCAAATGGCACTGACACCCTTCAAAAATCCATTTTAATTCCAGCTTGTATTGTGACAAAACAGGACAAACACCAAGGGGGATGAATACTTTTGCAAGACATGTATCCTACACACACATGTAAATAGCTACATCATAAAGTAGTTACAGATAGTATGTCAACAGCCTTTCTATTTAACCCCTTCTTGTTATTAGTAGACTAGGAATTAGGGATGTTGAAGAAAGCCAATGCAATGCTGTGCTTTTGATTAATAATTTTTGTATCTTATGGCATGACCTAGAAGACCTAGGATATCACTGAATTACTGGCTCATCCACCTTCTTTTGTAAAATTGATAATCAATGAATGCTCCTGAACTTGCTAATAAACAGAAAGGTATTTATTTCAAAATAAACATCTAATATAAGCACAATTTAACAACCAACCAGATTTGTATGTGGTTTCAAATTTGATTGTAATCAAGATCTCTGGACTTGTATCTTGTACTCAAATCAGAATCATATCAAGGTTTTTTGCCATTTGGTATGTAGTGCTTCCTGGTCAAACATTTGCAACCAGAACAACAATATGGACATCAACCAGGAAAAAGGGATTGCAGAGTAGGTCGGGGTGAGTGTAGCATCTGTGGTGGCAGTAGCAGCAAGTATCACCATTCTCTTCAATGCATTGCTCTTGTCTGAGAAATAAACTGAAAGGTTTATTATACTCTTATACATTACCCTTATGTCAAACATAATCCACAATATCTCTATTTACAGTAACTACACGATTTTGACAAATTTTGTATATAGACATCTGACCATCACAACCACATGAGGACCTTCTCCAAACTGTTATGACAAGGGTGAAAGCATAGGATTGTACAGAATGTCTCTGTATGCTGTAGTATTACAATTTCCCTTCACTGGAACTAAGAGGCCCAAACCTGTTCCAGCATGACAATGCTCCTGTGAACAGAGCTAACTCCATGAAGACATGGTGTGTTAAGTTTGGAGTGAAGAAATTGTGTGACCTGCATAGAGCCCTGACTGAACTCAACGCCACTGAACACCTTTGGGATCAACTGGAACACCGAATGCACACCAGGCCTGCTCATCCATCATCAGTGTCTGAGCTCACTAATGCTTTTGAGGCTGAATGAACACAAATCCCCAGCAGCCACGCCCCAAATTCTAGTGAAAAACCTTCCAAAAAGAGTGCAGCTTATTATAGCAGCAAAGGTAGGACCAACTCCATCTTTATACCCCTGGTTTTGGAACGGTACATCTGTATGCCGCCCTCGTTATATATTCAGAATATAACTCGGCAGTAAGATAAACACCTTCCGTTCATCAAAACTCTGGAGACGATGATCAGTTTGTCCACAGGTTTATTGACTAAAAAAAGGGGTGAAATTGAGAACAGACAAAAAAGGAAACATGCTTAGAAAATGTACTTCTTATACAGTATAATACACTGTACAATACTTCTATCAGAAATCAAATTACTCTTTTTTTTTTTTACTTTAACTCCCTCATACTTACATATGAACTGCCTATTTATTGCTTGATTAAATCTATCAACAAAGTAACCTGTTTAGTTTAAATGTGTTCTCACTCATACTATTTACTGTTTTATGAACATAGCATAAACTGTAAATGAATCTGCAAATTAGCTAAATAGCCATTTTATGTACAAAACATTCACAGAAATAATATTATCCTCAAATTCACAAACAACTCTTAAAATAACAAATAATGCGCTATAATTAAACGAAAGGACATATGATAAAATAACATACCGACAATGCTTCATAAGGCATGAGATGTAGTCAGATATCTTTAGACAGAAACAGGTAGCCAGACTAGCTGTTTTACTGTCATGTGCCTCCACTTCCTGATTAACTTGTGACAACTCACAACATCTTGTGACCCACTTCCTGTCTCTCTTAAAGGGCCATTGCTCACAAATAAAACAATTAATTAAACACACAAAAACATACTAACTAAAATACAGAACAATCTGGTTGTGACGGTCAGGTGTCCACATACTTTTGGCCAGTGTATGTAAAAATAGGTATTTAACAATACGTTTTATGTTTATGCATTTGAAGAGAAATAATTATGAATGTATGTTAAGGGTCTCATGTTCTAGTTATAATAATTTAGTTAAAGTCAATCAAAACACACTTTCCCTAAATTATTTGTCTTTGTATGTAGCTGAATGGAAAGTCATTTGGGAGGGAACATATATTTTAACTGTGATTTTCAGCGCAAAGTAAGGATTCTAATATCTGACTTAATATCAGCAACATGAAAACTTGGCTGTAAATAAAAAAACAAACACATCTGAATACAAAACGCTTCATTCAATTGAAATTCTAATGCAATTCTCAGAAGAAAATTTTTAACACTTGCTAACTACCTTTCAGTACTTAGTATATGCCTGCATTGTGCTAATAACAATCAATATGGATATGTGAACAAATGAGACTGAGGGGGGACAACATAGAATGTACATCCTCTCTCTGATTATCCTTCTCAATCTGCATAGCACTGAATCTGCTCTCTAAGAGTTGTTAATGACCTCCTGCTCTCAACTGATACTGGTCATATCAATGTCCTTGTTCTCTTGGACCTCACAGCTGCCTTTGACACTGTACATCATGAGATACTCATTTCCAGACTATCTTCTTTTGGTATTACTGGCTTAGCTTTAGCCTGGTTTCAGTCATATCTAGCAAACAGGCAACAGTTCAACTCTATTGGTGTTCATAAATCATCCACTGTTACTGTTGCTCAAGGTGTGCCTCAGGGTTCTGTCCTTGGTCCCCTTCTTTTTATATGTTTCTCCTATAGGCCAGAATATTTGTAACCATGGCCTTAACTTTCATTGTTATGCTGATGACATTCAAATCTACATCACTATCACCCCTTCCATAGCCTCTGTCCAGCTGCTAAGGACTTGCATCACTGACCTTAAGCAATGGCTGCATAAGAACTGCCTTAAACTTAATGCTAGCAAAACAGAGGTTCTATTAGTAGGTACCAAAAGACAGGTTCTGAACTTCTCCAATTTCACTATTGATGTTGATGGTGTGTCTATTAGTCTTTCCCAAGTTATAAAAAACCTTGGAGCTCTCTTTGACTCCACCCTTACGTTTGAACCCCATCTTAAACTCATTACTAAGAATGCTTTCTTTCACCAATATTGCATGTCTCCGCCCTCTTCTCTTGGAAACTGATGCCAAAATGTTGGTCAATGCATTTATCTTTTCTCGTCTTGACTATTGCAATTCTCTTTTTTATGGTCTCCCTGCCACATTGCTCAATCATATGCAGTGCATCCAAAACTCAGCAGCTAGAGCCCTCACACTCACCAAGCGCACTGCTCACATTACTCCTGTTTTACAGCAACTGCATTGGTTGCCAGTTATGTCTTGGATTAAATACAAAATCTTGCTTTTAACCTATAAAGCTCTTCATGGTTTCACCCCTTCCTATCTCTGTGAGCTAATTCATTTGTACTGTCCCTCCTGCTCCCTCAGATCTTCTGTCTGTGGACTTCTGACTGTTCCACGTTTTAAACTGGCATCTATGGGTGGCAGATCATTCAGTGTTGCTGCTCCTAAACTTTGTAACTCATTACCAGAATCGCTTCATGACTGTTCCACTCTCTCTTCCTTCAAAGCTAACTTGAAAACTTTTTCCTCTTTATCTCACACTACTCTTCCTAGTGTGGCCTTCTTTTTTTTTTCTTTTTTTTTGTAACTCCTGTGTAAAGCGTCCTTGGGTTTGTGAAAGGCGCTATATAAATTGAAATTATTATTATTATTATTCTCTGTGTTTAATGTAGTGGATGCATAGGAGAGAAATAACCTCGTATATAATAATCTTTAAAATCTTTGTCTAGTGTCAGTATAATGCAGAGGCTAAATAATGTAACAGTACAAAATTGGAATCCAACAGTGGAATCCAACCTCTTTGTTGTTTAAACATGCTAAAACCCCATACACATATGAAACATTCAATATATTTTACTTTAAAAAACACTGGCATTTATTTTAGCTGTTAATAGATATTTCAGCTGATAAAGAAGCAGTTGGAAAACATGCTGATAAAGTACGGATATTTATTCTAATCAGGTCAAAACATCCTCCCGCTGTCTTTATATTTCTGTAGAGGAACAGGACCTTGCCACAAAGATGAAAATTGACATGAAGTGGTCTTGCACCCAACTTTAATCATCAGTTCTCATTTGTAGTATACAATATTGTAATGTTGAAAAATAATGTAAAGACAAACTATGGGTGTTTTCACACAGTCTGTTTTAGTATCCCAAGTGTGGATTGATGACTGAGCATTTTATGTTCATATGTGAACACAAGAAACAAACTCCGACCCCATTAAAAAGAACCACAAGCTAACTGTTTTGATTTGTTTGAGGTTCATTTTATGGTCCATTTTATGTCTTATGAAAACAAAGTGGTCTCAGTCTGCTTCACATTTTGTTTTATGGGTAAAAATCTTGAGGCTTGCTATTCATATGTAGCTGCAGTTTCCTGTCACCTTGCAGATAATTGTATATACAACACAGTTTAATGCTAGCTCTGTGAAATGTCTGCTGAATGAGGATTTGCTGATACCATGTTTTAGGTAGCCCAGTCAGCATTAGGAATCAGATTACAGATTAGCACAGATCATTCAATACACTAAATTGCTGTTTGATCAGATTCACAGTTCCAGAAAACCAGCTATGTGAACTAAACACCACCCCCTAGAGATGACTACAACCAGAAATTTGCAGACTGCCTCAGACTGCAGTGTTGAACATGCTTTTCTAATGTTACCTGATTCTGTGCAATCAGTCAGGGCTTACAGCAGTTTGAGTAAATTAAACTGCTCCACAAGGATTTATACTAGTGCATCTCAAACGATTAGAATATCATGAAAAAGTTCAATATTTTCCATCAGTTGTTGATGTAACTGTTTTTTTGTTTTTTTTTCTTCCCTTCATGACTATCACAATGTTTTCTGCCATCAGCTGCTATTACTTGTTCTATGCTGTTACCTGTTCTATATCTAGTTGTTAGTACATCAGTTTCTTTCTTTTTCAGGACATTCCAAATTATTGTATTGGCTATGCCCAATGCTTGTACAAATGGATCTGATTGATTTTCCCTTTTTTGTCAGTTTCAAAATGGCTTGCTTTTTACCCATAGACAGCTCTCTGGTCTTCATGTTGGTTTATCCTTTTTTTTTTAGCAACAAATGCAGTCTTCACAGGTGAAACCCAGGGCTCAAACCAAGAGCAGACATCCAGAGCTATTAATTGTTTGTTTCAGTCTAATAGGGCACACATAGACAACAAGAAACACCTGCTAATCACATTGCATCGCTTACATTACGTTAATGGCATTTAGTAGACACTCTTGTCCAGAGCAAGGTACAACATACAAGGGGAGCAGGTAGGGGTTAGGTGCCTTGCTCCAGGGCACTACAACCATTCCTGCTGGTCCAGAGAATCAAACCAGCAACCTTTTGGTCCCAAAGCTGCTCCTCTAACCATTAGGCCATGGCTTTCCCACAGGCACATTCCAATATTTTTTGATTACTTGAAAAATGAGTGGGTTCAAACAAAAGTGCCATGTTCTAAAATTGTTTAACACATCTTGATGTAAATATCAGGAAATAAAGGTTGAAATAGCAAGAACAGAAGAATTGGGCTTGCCGTTCTAATACTTTCAAAAGAGACTGTATATCTGCAATACACATCCATTATATACAGAACCTGGCAACCCTGCCCATGGGACTTAAAAAGAGCTGTGCACAAAAGCTGCACACCTCTGTAGGTCTCTCCACAAAAATAATAATTTAATTAATTTAAAAATGATTGTAAAATGTGTATGCTAATTGAACATTTTTTTCTCTTTCTTAAACAATCATTCTCCATCATTCATTATTATCCATTATGAAATTAAAATTTGGTCCATATGGACTCGCAGCAGTATTGCAAGTGCATCCAAAGTTTGCAGAAGATTATGATAGTGTGTCCAAGGGAACTTTTCTATAGACGTTCTGATAAAGTATCATTACAGAGACGGCTATTATTGTTGACTGTAGTCTAAATAACAGCTCCTTGATTTGGGAAAGGCCTTGTGGTTTTGAAACACAGTCAGCATGCTTAATCAGTCATATTAAAACACACACACACACACACACACACACACACACACACACACACACACACACACACACAGAAAGCTTTCCAGAAAGTTGATCAGGTTCTGATTAAAGTTATGTTCTGAAAATTGCTGTTTGCTGTTATGATTTGGGAATTAAAAATTACTTCTTTTTCCAGCAGCACTATTTCTTCAGTGTTTTCCAGTGTTTCGATGGCATACTTGCATGATTAACATCTCATCTCATCTCATTATCTCTAGCCGCTTTATCCTGTTCTACAGGGTCACAGGCAAGCTGGAGCCTATCCCAGCTGACTACGGGCGAAAGGCGGGGTACACCCTGGACAAGTCGCCAGGCCATCACAGGGCTGACACATAGACACAGACAACCATTCACACTCACATTCACACCTACGGTCAATTTAGAGTCACCAGTTAACCTAACCTGCATGTCTTTGGACTGTGGGGGAAACTGGAGCACCCGGAGGAAACCCACGCGGACACGGGGAGAACATGCAAACTCTGCACAGAAAGGCCCTCACCGGCCACGGGGCTCGAACCCGGACCTTCTTGCTGTGAGGCGACAGCGCTAACCAATACACCACCGTGCCGCCCCCAACTTTAAATATGAATATGAAATTAAATGTGAATATTTTGAGCACTAAACAAATAAAATGCAAATACAGTTGGCATTGCATTAGACCCCTCGTATGCATGTATTTGGTCTATGCTAGCAATTTAGTCGAAATTACATGAAGTGGTTCCCTCACCTCATTGCTTTTTTCCCCAGATACTTCTGGTAATTCATTTTTTATATTTTGCAGATTGTTCATCCACAGCTAAATGATTGCTTAATATAAAATACCTATTTTGAATTATATTATCCATGGGGTCTGAGTTCTAAACAATTTGTAGTCTGAAAAAGTGGTCGAAGAGCTCAATAATGAAGTCAACAAACCAAGTCCACTTGTATTGTGAACACCAAAAATGCTGAGGTAATTTGAAACTAGTTCGCTTTCAGGACCACCAAGAGGACTAAATATGGTTTATTTAAAAATAACTACATGTGAAAACACCCAAATAGTACATAACAGTTCACACACATTTAAAACCTAGGTGTGGAAACAGGAATGCAAAGAGACAGACCATTGTCATCACACAGGAGTATACAGAATATATATTATTTCTATGCAACTGATGAAATCTGTTTCTCCTCAGGGTCAACCTCAGCCTCAGCATCCCCCATCAGTGGCTGCCTTTTTTTCAGCTCACGCTGGTACTTGGCCATAAGGGAAGCATAGATACATCCATAGGCAGCTGCAGCAACCATCATGATGCACACAATACCACACACAACGCCAGCAATCACCACAGTGCCAATGGCACGACGGACGCTTACAGGCCGGTAACGTTTATTAGCACAATCCAATGGCTCGGACTCACTCTGTACCACAACGCTCTCAGGCAATGGAGCAGTGGTTGCATGTGCACATGGGATAGAGCCACCTTTTGTTCCTCCAGCCCCACCCCCATTCTCATTATCCAATTGGAGGCAGTAGTTGAACATCTCTACAGGAACACTCCGGATGTCACGCCCTCTGAGATCTTTGGGGAGGGTGCACTCCACAGCATCCACATAGCCACCTGAAAGACAGAGACAAAGACTGAGGTTAATAGCGAGATGAACTTACAACACTCCAAACCCTCTAAAGTGTCAATCACCAGCAAACAATGGCAAAAGGATCAACAGCCCACCATGTGTGTATACAATGGCCAGTCTTTAATTGAGGAGCTGAAAAACATTTGAGACCAGCTACAACATAAGACCAGCCAGACACAAACACAAATAATGTACTAAGGTCTAGTGAGTCACCAGCTTTTAATGTAGTTCTACAGTCTCATTTAGAGTAGCCTTGAATTTGGCCTTCTCTACAAACAATGGTATTAGCAAGAATGGACTTATGGTTGCATGGATAGCAGAGAAGAATATAAAGAAATCGAATGATGATGCTATAAAAGAGTTAACAGATATTGATATACAATAACAATTAATTGCATATGAACACACACATTTAGATTCTGAACCCCTGAACACTCCCCCCACCTCGATAGATGAGCCACTCCATCCAGTTCTTGAAGTCACGCAAATTGCAGTCACATTCCCATGGGTTGGATCCAAGCTCGAGGTGCTGCAGGTTCTCAAGTGGTTCAAAGGCAGCCCTATGCAATGCCTGGAGTCTGTTCCCAGCCAGAGAGAGCCAGATCAGGCCATGCTGATGTTCTAACAGACCAAGAGGCACAGCACCCAGGCCATTCAGTGACACATCCAACCGCCGAAGGCTCCCCAGGCCCTGCAAGAGGTCACGGTCCAATGCTGTTAGGCTGTTGTTCCTCAGACTAAGGTCAGTTAGGTTGGCCAACTCAGCAAACACTTGGGCTGGCAGGTTATCCAGGTAGTTGTTGGATAGGTCAAGCCTCACCAGTGAGCTGAGGTTGGCAAAGGCTGAAGCAGGTAAGGATGTGAGGTGGTTGTTTGGCATGAGGAGGGTCTGAATAGTTGACGGTATCAGGGAAAGGGCAGGCAGTGTATTCAGGTCATGCCCACCACAGTCTGCCTCAGTGGAATTGCACACACAAATGGATGGACAACTGGAGCACAACTGAAGGTGCAGAACCAGAAGGTAGAGCACACAGTACACTGCTGAGATTGAGAGATAACAACAAAAAGAGAAGTGTTATCACTATTTTAAAGTATTTTACTCAGCATTTACTGCAATTCGATTAATTAGGCAACCTGTCTTCTGCACTTCCTTTATAAAAATGTAAGTTTAATTAATGGAAGCTATATTTTTATAACATAAAAATGTTATCTTCACTATATTAAGTGTAGTGCATGCATCCAATTGTACCGAGTCATTAAAAGTCTAGTACTAAGAGCCAGTGTGTGTGTGTGTGTGTGTGTGCGTGCGCGCGCGTGCATGTGTGTGTATTTGGAAGCCAAGACTGCCATAGATTATTAATGAGAGAGGCCAATGTCAACCAACTGGACTAATGCAACTAGTGCAGTGCCCAACTAGTACAGTGCCCACATGATAGGCATCCTTTAGCTGCCTGGCATTTCACAATTATCCTCTTTCCAGGCCAGTCTGAGGATAGTCACAGAGATAAAATTGTATATACCGATTATGTAGCAAGTGTTTTCTATGATTTATTAGTCTATTACTGGTTCATTCTCTACTTTTTTCTTACAATATACAGTGTATTTTCTTTAATGATCCTGACATTCCTTTTTCTGTTGATAAAAATGAAATTCATCTCATTATCTCTAGCGGCTTTATCCTGTTCTACAGGGTCGCAGGCAAACTGGAGCCTATCCCAGCAGACTACGGGCGAAAGGCGGGGTACACCCTGGACAAGTCGCCAGGTCATCACAGGGCTGACACATAGACACAGACAACCATTCACACTCACACCTATGGTCAATTTAGAGTCACCAGTTAACCTAACCTGCATGTCTTTGGATTGTGGGGGAAACCAGAGCACCCGGAGGAAACCCACACGGACATGGGGAGAACATGCAAACTCCGCACAGAAAGGCCCTCGTCGGCCACGGGGCTTGAACCCAGACTTTCTTGCTGTGAGGCGACAGCGCTAACCACTACACCACCATGCCGCCCAAAATGAAATTCATGCACTTGATAATAGCACATTCAGAATAAGTACTTTTTTTCTGGATAAAACACAATGCAATTCATGTGGTGGTTCAAATGTGGCAAGATTATAGAATCATCATTGATTAATATACCACTGATGTGATGAAACTCCAAGATATTATGTCAATTCCAGCATTACATATATAGAGGTATTTGAAAGCAACTTCATGTAAAGGCAAAATGTATACAAATATGGAAAATTTCAGTCTCCCATGATAAGGAAGGTTAAGATGAATAAGATAGGAATGATTTTTTTTAACTCCTTGAGCCCATCCCCCACTCCACACTGCGTGAAAGCCAAGCTATAACATTATAAATGTGAAATTCAGCTCATACTGACATATGAGAATAGCACAGGGTGCTTGCTTATTTCAGACTGTGATGGGGGTAGAATCAATGGGTGTTGCGGTGTGTCTATATCACAACTGACAAGATGCCCATCGAAACTTAAACAGCATTCTGTATCATAATGCAGTTTTCCAAACAAGTTTTCCAGCCAAACAATATACTTCTGCTGAAGCCTTGGCTTAAACAATTATTATTATTATTATTATTATTTTTAATCTTGTTCTACAACTGCACATTATTATCCAGGTTCTTTATACAAGTAAGAAATATAAAAAGTCAACTGTTGCAGCTTTAAGATGATTAAAAAAAGTCTTTATTTTAAATGTTATGTAAATACTTGAAGAACTATGTTTAACCTAGTTGGTTGATGCAGATCCAGGCAACCCACAGACACATGAGACCATGTATAATAGGGCTGATTGTACTTAAACTGGTCAGTATTAATGTGACACGTTGGTGCAGTGGATAGTATAGCTACCTCACAACTCCAGGGTCTCAGGTTGGATCCTAAGCTTGAATTATTGTCTTTGTGCAGTTTCTCATGTTCTCCCCATGTTCATATGGGTTTCCTCTAGATTCTCTGGTTTCCACCAAAAAAAGCCAATGAGTGGACTGACTAAGATAAGTTGCCCTTAGATATGAACATGTATATGCATGGTGTCTTGCAATCCAGGGTGTATTTGTACCTCATGCCCAATGTTCCCAGGTAGATCCACCTCAACCCTGACCAGGATGAAGCGCAAGAGTGAGTGAACATTATTAGTAATATGCTATACCTCTTTCTTCCTCAAGTTTCATATCTGACTGCCCACTCCCTCCAACACAGACTTATAAAATTCTGCTACCATACTTTTGATGGTCCTGTGGATTTTGTGAGATTTCAGTCCCAATGCATACTTCTACTTTAAGATGCCATAATTACTTCTCACCTGATATGCTACTGTCAAACTGGAACACTAATTGCTCTTGCACATTCTTGGTCTGCTGTTCTATTAATCTATAACATGATCTATCAGTGTATGGCTATGTGTTTTGAGTGTACCGTACGTGAATGTTCATGTTTAAGGTTATATAGACACCAGTGACACCTGAGAATTGTCCTTTGGTTTGGACTTTGATCCTAGTGTAATGGGAGAGTTCGTTAATCATTCATCCACTTATTTCAGTGTAGATTTTCAGTTTCCACTGACCATTTTGTCATTCTCAGTACTTGATGCACAAATGTGAAAGAATCTTTAATATCTGGTGCAAAGATTCATAAGGTGTGTGTTTGAATATTCAATCATTCATCTTCAGTAACCACACTATCCTAGACAGGGTCTTGTTGGATTGAGAGTCTGTGCCAGGAACACTGGTTATGAAGCAGGAATACACATTGAATGGGACACCAGTCAAACCAAGTCCGTTTATTTGTATAGTGCTTTTAACAACAGACATTGTCGCAAAGCAGCTTTACAGAAAAATAAAGAATTTCAATATATGAACTAATTTTATCCCTAATAAATGTATTTATCCCACACCAGTCCATTGCATCATGCCCAAATTCACACACTTGTGACATTTGGGGGAAATCTAGAGATCAACCTCCTGGCATGTTTTGAGAGGCAGGAAGAAACCGAAGAACTTGAGAAACTCTATACAGACAACAACCTGAGCTTAGGGTCAAACCAGAGACACAGCCTTTCTTCCCTGTGTGTTCCCTCTTGTGTGTGTTTAACGATATGGTGTAGGAGCATGAGAAACTGAAACAGTAATAATTATGTTCTCTTTATGTGCTCACCATTGTCGGTTTAAACTGAACTCACAGACAGATAAACAAAGAGAACATAAATATAGACAGATTCATCTCACATTTGTAATTATAAGATTATACTTCTTATTAGTGTTCCTAAAACTTAACTTTGTAATGTTACTGGTATAGTAATATTTACTACAGTATTTCTGACAAAACATTTTGTACACAGATCTCATCATGCATGTCCCATACTGTATATAATTTGTGTTGGTGAACAGTAAGTCTAAAGCAAAGTACACACAGTATTCCCTGCCTTACCTTCTTTACCTTTTTAATCAGGTGTACTGTACAGTCGGGTCCATAAGTATCTGGACAGTGAAACAAATTTCATCATTTTGACTGTACACCACCACAGTAGACTTGAAATGAAGCCATCAAGATGTGTTTGAAGTGTAAACGTTCAGCTTTAATTCAGAAAAGATTTTAACTAAAATAATGCATTAACAGTTTAAGAATTACAGCCATTTTTACATAGTCCATCCATTTTCACAGGCTCAAAAGAAATTGGACAAACTAAAATACTTAGAAATAAAGTATAAAGATTATTTTTAAAACTTGGATGCAAATCCTTTGCAGTCAATGACCACCTGAAGTTTGGAACCGATGGACTTCACCAAATGCTGAGTTTGAGATGCTTTGCCAGGTCTTTACTGCAAGCTACACTTCAATCACATCTTGATGGCTTCATTTCAAATCTATTGTGGTGGTGTATTGGGGCAAAATTAAGAAAAATGTGTCACTGTTCAAATACTTATGAACCCATCTGTATGTCAGATTGTAATTTCTCTTCCCTGTAAGAATTCCTAATTCTTCTGAGAACGAGTGTTTAGAAAAGCTGTTTTGATTAAATATTACGACAGGATCTTACAATACAGTGGGACCACCATATCCACAGGGGATATGTTCCAAGATCTAATGCAAATACCCAAAATCATAGATAGGAGCGACCCATACAGTGCTGTGCAAAAGTCTTAGGCACATCTAAAGAAATGCTGTAGAGCAAACATGGCTTAAAATAATGATATGTTTCAACATTAAAAAAAAAAAAACCAGCAGTAAGCCATAATAAATGAAACAAAGTCAATATTTGGTGTGAGATGACCCTTTGCTTTAAAAAAAAATATAGTAGTCTCAGGTACAGTGAGTGCAGTTTTATAAGGAAATGACTGTAGGTTTTACTGAGCATCTTACAGAACCAACCACAGTTCTTCTGGACACATTGACTGTCACACTTGCTTCTTAATTTTGAAGCAAAACCCAGGAGCCTTCATTATGTTTTATTTTTTTTAATCTGAAAAGTGGTCTCTTATGGAATATGCTGTTTAGATACAAACCTTTTTCTGTAACATTTAATTTTGTGCTGGAAAACGAACGTTTGGAACTATAAAATGTTTTTTTGTACTGACTTGATAATGTAGAAGTCCATCCATCCATTATCCATAAGCAATTATCCTGTGCAGATTCGCAGGCAAGCTGGAGCCTATCCCAGCTGACTATGGGCAAGAGGTGAGGTACACCCTGGACAAATCAGCAGATCATCGCAGGGCTGACACTTATGCCGCTTTTCCACTACAAACGCGGCTGAGCCGTGCCGTGCCGAGTCGAGCTGAGTCGAGCTGAGCGGGGCTGTTGGAGTTGCATTTCGACTACAACCGCGCTGAACCGTGCTGGCTGGAAGTGGGTGGACACATTGGGTGGAGTTAGCGAAAGTGGGTGGACGTCATGTGATGTCGTTAAGCAGCGCAAACAGTGACATCAGTGACAGTGGCGGAACAAGTCAGAGCCGGGCCGGGGGCGGGGCAAATGACCGGGCCCTTTATTAAAGCTTATCATAACATCATTTTAGGCTACAAAATGTCCGCAACTGCGGTGTTTACCAATTTCAACACTACCGGGTGCAACTATGTTATTTAGTACATCAAGTCCTTCAAACGAACATGTAACTCAGAAACAAAAAACATTAGGATACTGTACATGGCTCATAATAAAACATCAATAGCCTATACTGCGCACATTATTTGAAGGGCATACGAATGAGCGCTCAGAGGTTGCAACGGTGACAGGAAGAGTCAGAAATAAAAGGAGGGCGGTGCAAACCTCACTGAATGCACTGTGTTTACATTAAGTCCTTCAAACGAACATGTAACTCAGAAACAAAAAAAACATTAGGCGACATACTGTACATGGCTCATAATAAAACTTCAATAGCCTACTGCGCGCATTATTTGAAGGGCATACGACGAGCCTTGCGCTCCGCGAACTCGTCCACGATGCTCTGTATGTCACTGATTCAGTGATCTTTTAAGCAGTAGTCTCACGACCCGAATAGTAAACAATAAACATGGAGGACATGGAGTCGTTAGTGTTGCTGGTCTTGGTGCTGTGGCTTGACAACGCCAACAGATACTGGCAAGAGCGTATAGATGAGGCGAGGCGCATAAGGCTTCAGAAATTCTCGTAATTCGTAATTCTTCTTCTTCCGGGTTTGCGGTGTTTACAGATCCCAGCGCGCTCGCGGGGCGTGTGTGGGCATGTGAGGACACTCCTCCTCACCAATCAGTGCACAGGGGAGTGTCTGCTCACGCCCCCAGCCTCAGTCAGCACGGTTTGGCTCGCTTCAGCCCCACTCCAAAACGGTGCGAGTTTTAGGGGCTAAGCAGGGCTGAAACGAGCTGAGTCGTGCTGGTTTTTGGTAGTCGAAACGCGAGCCGTGTCGGGCTGAAGTGAGCTGAAGCGAGCTGAAGTGAGCTGAAAAAGGGTAGTGGAAAAGGGCCAATAGAGACAAACAACCATTCACATTCACATCTATGGCCAATTTAGAGCCACCAATTAGTCTGACTGCATGTATTTGGATTGTGGGGGAAACCGGAGCACCTGGAGGAAACCCACACAGACATGGGGAGAACATTCAAACTCCACACAGAAAGGCGCCAGTCGGCCACTGTGCTCGAACTCAGAACCTTCTTACTGTGAGGCGACAATGCTAACCACTACATCACTGTGCCGCCCTAATGTAGAAGTCATAAAATAGAAATCTATAACAAAGTTTGTATGAAAAAAGGGTGCCAAACACTTTTGCACAGTACTGTATATAAAGCTTGTTTTTCATACATACCTATGACAAAGTGTAATTTATACATAATATGGCATCAACAACAGTAAAATAAATACATAAATAAATAAATAAATAAATAAAAAACAGTTATAACAATATACTGTAATGTAGTCATGTGAATGTGCTCTCTCTCTCTCTCTCTCTCTCTCTCTCTCATGAATTGGATTCTGCCGTTTCCGCTTAATATCTTTGGCCCGAGGTAAACCACAGATAACTAAACCCACGGATACCAAATCAGAGGATAAGGTGGTCCCAATGTACTAGCATTGCTTTGCTTTATAACACATACATGCACACAACTGAGACACATTATTAGGGTATCATCTTACAAATGAATTGATCATATGAGCATAACTGGATTAGGATAACTGTATGTGTAAATCTTCATAGTCCAACCAGCATCATTAGCATCATAAACTCCAGATGAAAGGAAAATTCGTATATCTCTGTGCCAGTCTCCTGTGTGAGTAGGAAGCTCAGTTATTAACTTACACACGCTGTTTTGAGTGGTTCCTCTGCAGTGCCTTATTGCAGTCCCAGCAATGAGCCACATAGCTACGGTCTGCCTATGTGTGACAGTGGTTCCCACCTCAGAACTGGATAAGCATCAGTCTGCCTCGATGCCCACCTTCAATGTTAGAGGGCAGACAGGCTGCTAGCTGGGTAAGTGTCTGGGGGAAGGAGAGTGTCAGAGAAAAGTGTTTATTTTATTTTTTTGTATATTCATACATTATTCTGTATAAAGAGCTTCCACTGGTTTAGATTTTCAAGTTTTAATTCTAGTCCAGGAAAAGCCAAGTACTGCAAAGTTCTATGTTTTTACCTGTTCTAGCAATTTACTGAAGTTGAATTAGGTGCATCAGCGTAGGTTTAGTTCAAAGCAACATGAACGAAAGGCAGGCAAATGGCCAGGTGATAAAAAAAAATCAGGTAGAACCCAGGAAATATTAGGTAAAATGAAGTAGGAAATTATCAATTCACTACTAAAAAGTGGCAGATTACAAAGGATTTGAATCATCAGACACAATGCTGGAGTGAGACTTCACAAAGTGATGCTGAGAGTGGGTTATTTAAAGGCAGTAGTGTGATTGCAAACACTTGAGTTCTGTTAGTAATACATACTGTATGGATTCAGTGTTCTAAGAAAAGAGACATGTTTGGTACCCCAGTATGTATTAGAATCATGTAAGCTGTGTGGTTGAATGGCACAGGGAGTTCTTAGAATACTAAGCCTATCGGAGGTAATGTAACCATTTTCAACCAGTTTCTTAGTTTCTTCTCTCAACTTGGTCGTTAGCTTGAGGGTGATAGCCAGAAATTAAGCTAGCCCAAGGATTCCCATGCAATTCATTGAGACATGAATTTCAGTCCTCAATCTGACAGACTAGGTCTTATTTATCAATTTTCCTTTTTGTAAATGTTTTCATCAGCTATACCAAACAAAAAAAATACCTGCAATATTTGCAAAAGTTTTGTTTTCCTTCATACTTGTATACATATTTTTATCAATGCCAATCATCCATAAAGTACAAAAGCTTGTTCATGGTACAGCTAATTTGAATTTAGTGATGCCCACAACACTTCATAAAAGCTCACAAAATATGAATAAAATGGTGGGAGAAAAGAAAATTCTCAGAGGCAAATGCAGAAGTTATTTTGACTCATGTCTACACCAATAAAGAAGTATCATCTCATCTCATCTCATTATCTCTAGCCACTTTATCCTGTTCTACAGAGTTACAGGCAAGCTGGAGCCTATCCCAGCTGACTACAGGCGAAAGGCGGGGTACACCCTGGACAAGTCGCCAGGTCATCACAGGGCTTAAAGAAGTATCATTTAACAGCATAATAGCAAATGAAAAGACCAGACAAATTATAGAAAATGGTTTGACATGAAAATGGAGGAAAAAGATGTCTACAGTGTATCCAGGTGGACACCAAGTACATGACAAAAGGTTTTAATTGTCTTGGTGACTTTTGGTCAGAAGTCTCTCACAACATCAGTGAACCAATAAACTCACCCCATGTGCCATCTTGGTAAAGTGTGTCTTCCCATGAGGGCATATGTCAGAAGGGAACATAATGTATTCAAGAAGAAGCTGAATGTGGTATGTAGCATACTAGGGCTCACTAGGGTATATAGCTCATTGTAGGTTGAATCATATCAGATTGGTCACTGAAATGTGCCAACAGCAAGAAATTCAAATAATCCCATCTTGTGTTCTGTGTAAAATGTCCAAATGCGTAAAAGGGGATCTGTGTTATTCCACCTCTGAGCCAGGATAATTGATAGTAAAGCCTTTTTTACAAAGATATTGCAGTAAAGAAAATGTCTTAATATTATAGCTTTGGTTGCTGACAATAAACCAAATAAAGCTGTGCCAGTGTGTGTTTTTACACACCATGCTGCATGACATGTGGCACGATGGAACTTCAGTGTCTAGGGTGATGTGTAACACAATACACATTGGAAATACAAACAGCCTGACTGGTTCGTATTCAAACAGTAAAGTGTTGCTTTCAAAATAGTAATGATGGGTGAACTGAATGTTGAGGTGCTTTTGTTAGCGGAGTACATTTATACCACCCTTCAAACACAATCAAAGTAGCTGTGTGATCAGAAATACAGTGGTGCTTGAAAGTTTGTGAACCCTTTAGAATTGTCTATATTTCTGCATAAATATGACCCAAAACATCAGATTTTCACACAAGTCCTAAAAGTAAATAAAAAGAACCATGTTAAACAAATGAGACAAAATATTATACTTGGTCATTTATTTATTGAGGAAAATGATCCAATAACATATGTGAGTGGCAAAAGTATGTGAACCTCTAGGATTAGCAGTTAATTTGAAGGTGAAATTAGAGTCAGCTGTTTTCAATCAATGGGATGACAATCAGGTGTGAGTGGGCACCCTGTTTTATTTAAAGAACAAGGATCTATCAAAGTCTGATCTTCACAACACATGTTTGTGGAAGTGTATCATGGCACGAACAAAGGAGATTTCTGAGGACCTCAGAAAAAGCATTGTTGATGCTCATTAGGCTGGAAAAGCTTACAAAACCATCCATCTCTAAAGAGTTTGGACTCCACCAATCCACAGTCAGACAGATTGTGTACAAATGGAGGAAATTCAAGACCATTGTTACCCTCCCCAGGAGTGGTCGACCAACAAAGATCACTCCAAGAGCAAGGTGTGTAATGCCGCTTTTCCACTCCAAACGCGGCTGAGCCGTGCCGTGCTGAGTCGAGCTGAGCGGGGCTGTTGGAGTTGCATTTCGACTACAACCGCGCTGAACCGTGCTGGCTGGAAGTGGGTGGACACATTGGGTGGAGTTAGCGAAAGTGGGTGGACGTCACGTGATGTCGTTAAGCAGCGCAAACAGTGACATCAGTGAGCTTTTAAGTGGTAGTCTCACGACCCGAATAGTAAACAATAAACATGGAGGACATGGAGTCGTTAGTGTTGCTGGTCTTGGTGCTGTGGCTTGTTGTCACCGACAACGCCAACAGATACTGGCAAGAGCGTATAGATGAGGCGAGGCACATAAGGCTTCAGAAATTCTCGTAATTCGTAATTCTTCTTCTTCCGGGTTTACGGTGTTTACAGAGCCCAGCGTGCTCGCGGGGCGTGTGTGGGCATGTGAGGACACTCCTCCTCACCAATCAGTGCACAGGGGAGTGTCTGCTCACGCCCCCCAGCCTCACTCGGCTCGGTTTGGCTCGCTTCAGCCCCACTCCAAAACGGTGCGAGTTTTAGGGGCTAAGCAGGGCTGAAGCGAGCCGAGTCGTGCTGTTTTTTGGTAATCGAAACGCGAGCCGTGTCGGGCTGAAGTGAGCTGAAGCGAGCTGAAGTGAGCTGAAAAAGGGCCATATTAGTCGGCGAGGTCACAAAGGACCCCAGAGTAACTACTAAGCAACTGAAGGCCTCTCTCACATTGGCTAATGTTAATGTTCATGAGTCCACCATCAGGAGAACACTGAACAACAATGGTGTGCATGGCAGGGTTGCAAGAAGAAAGCCATTGCTCTCCAAAAAGAACATTGCTGCTCGTCTGCAGTTTGATAAAGATCACGTGGACAAGCCAGAAGGCTATTGGAAAAATGTTTTGTGGACGGATGAGACCAATATAGAACTTTTTGGTTTAAATGAGAAGTGTTATGTTTGGAGAAAGGAAAACACTGCATTCCAGCATAAGAACCTTATCCCATCTGTGAAACGTGGTGGTAGTATCATGGTTTGGGCCCGTTTTGCTGCATCTGGGCCAGGACAGCTTGCCATCATTGATGGAACAATGAATTCTGAATTATACCAGCAAATTCTAAAGGAAAATGTCAGGACATCTGTCCATGAACAGAATCTCAAGAGAAAGTGGGTCATGCAGCAAGACAACTAAGCACACAAGTCGTTCTACCAAAGAATGGTTCAAGAAGAATAAAGTGAATTTTTTGGAATGGCCAAGTCAAAGTCCTGACCTTAATCCAATCAAATGCTGTGGAAGGACCTGAAGTGAGCAGTTCATGCGAGGAACCCCAACAACATCCCAGAGTTGAAGCTGTTCTGTACGGAGGAATGGGCTAAAATTCCTCCAAGCCAGTGTGCAGGACTGATCAACAGTTACCGGAAACGTTTAGTTGCAGTTATTGCTGCACAAGTGGGTCACACCAGATACTGAAAACAAAGATTCACATACTTTTGCCACTCACAGATATGCAATATTGGATCATTTTCCTCAATAAATAAATGATCAAGTATAATATTTTGTCTCATTTGTTTAAATGAGTTCTCTTTATCTACTTTTAGGACTTGTGTGAAAATCTGATGATGTTTTAGGTCATATTTATGCAGAAATATAGAAAATTCTAAAGGGTTCACAAACTTTCAAGCACAACTGTATGCTGGAAGAGAAACTGAAGAGAAGTAGGAAGCGATTTGTGGCAGAAAGGCACACAGACCTTTGACACTGTAGATGGCGATGTTTGAATCAACACTGGTCCCGGAAAAAAGAACGTTATAAAAGAATGTCAATGTCAAAAATATCACACCCCTGTTCTGAAATGTAGGCTATCCCTTTTACATAGATGTTGATCATGCCTCTGTTACCTCTGTTACTAGATGAATCATTCCAGGTCAGAGGTGGAACAACACAGACACCTCCACCAACACCCCATTTTCCATTCGGACATTTTATACAGAGGCAGAATAAATGCGTAAAAAGGGCTTATGGTCAACTAAACCAATTTATAAGTCAGCTTTCATCCTCCAAAATAAATCATACCCATCTCAAAAAAATACAGTGTCCTCTATGATTATTGGCACCCCTTGTAAAGATTAGTATAAAGGGTTAGGACAAAAAAAATCTACCTTTTGGTTAAATAGCTTCATCTACCACTGAAAAAAAAATAGAAAAAGCCAACCTTTAATTGAAATAACTTTATTGAGAGAAAAACAAATCCCTCATCAAGAAATAATTATTTTCATCAAAAATGCATGTGCCACTATTATTGGCACCCCTGGAACTTATAGTGAACACAGTATAACTGAAGTACACAATATGACGAACATGTTTCCTGTTTAAATTGTACTTTGAGTTGACTGGAGTGTGTAGGAACTTTCAAGCTGTAATGCATGACTTCCTGATTAACTGGAGAGCAAATATGAGGTGACATAAATTCCCTTAGTCATCCGTCAGCATGGAAAAGATAAGAGAACACAAACCAAATGTGTTTGTGAGGGAGAAGTATGTTGACTTTCATAAGCCAGGAAATGGTTATTAAAAAAAAAAGCCTCTCACCTGAAAATGTCCATTTCTCCTGTTAGGGCAATAATAAAAAAGTGGACACAAACTGGAACTGTTACAAACTTGCCTGAAAGAGGACCCAAGTTCATTTTGCCCCCATGTACAGTAAGGAGGATAGTAAGAGAGGCAAAAAAAAAGGCCTCAAGGATCATTGTTGGTGAATTACAAGAAAAAGTACAATCTTGGGGTTTCCAAATCTCCAAAACCACCATCAAACTCTACATCCATGCCAAAAGATTATTTGGAACGTTTGCAAGAAAAAAAGGCTTTTTTGTCAATTAACCACAAACACAAACACCTAACTTGGGCCACAGGGTGGTGCAGTGGTTAGCACTGTTGCTTCATAGCAAGAAGGTTCCAGGTTTGAACCTCACAGCTGATGAGGGCCTCTGTGTGTGGAGTTTGCATGTTCTCCCCATGGTTTTCCTCTGGGTGCTGTGGTTTCCCCCACAGTTCAAAGACATGCAGATTAGGTACAATGGGGTCACTGTAATTGGTGTAAGCTGTAGTGGTTACTCAGCTATAGTGTATGTGTATATATATATATAACAAAAAAAGTTAAATAAATTAAAAGTTTAAAAAATGCTATTACAAAAATTGAGCTTTTTTGCAATTAACACTCAAAGTGGGTTTGGTATAAAAAAGAAGGATAGCTATAATGAAAAGAACCCGATCCCCAGGGGCACCATTAGGGAGGCAAAGTTAGGACAATTCTAAGGGCCCAGGATTGACAGAGGGCCCTCAGAGGACAATATTAATATTATTACCATGCGTAAGTTATCCATCCATCCATTATCTGTAGCCACTTATCCTGTCCTACAGGGTCGCAGGCAAGCTAGAGCCTATCCCAGCTGACTATGGGCAAGAGGTGGGGTACACCCTGGACAAGTCGCCAGGTCATCGCAGGGCTAACACATAGACACAGACAACCATTCATGCTCACATTCACACCTACGGTCAATTTTAGAGCCACCTGCATGCCTTTGGACTGTGGGGGAAACCGGAGCACCCAGAGGAAACCCACGCAGACACGGGGAGAGCATGCAAACTCCACATAGAAAGGTCCTCGCCGGCCGCTGGGCTTGAACCCAGGACCTTCTTGCTGTGAGACGACAGTGCTAACCACTACACCACCATACCACCCATGTGTAAGTTAATTTAATAAAAATTTTTAACTAATTTTGTCTCTTATATTGAGCAAATACAACAACCTTTTGGTTTGGTTTTCCATTTTCCATAAAATTATTAGAATCGATAGCCTTTATATTTCACTCCTTTTCCTATTCATTACATGGTACAGTCTTGTGTAGGTGGAGCCAGAGCGTGACACCGCATTAGGTTTGTTGCTTTCCAATCCAGCACTAATGTTAGCTGCGCATGGTAGAAACAGAATTGATGGTGAATCCATCAGTAGATTGACACCATCATGAAGAAGTCGGGTTATCAGAAACGTAAAGAGAGGCAGCAGAAAGCTGAGAGAGAGAAAAAAGGCCGATAGTTAGTCACCCAGTTTTTTTTCCAAAGAAAATATGTTTATTCACCAGAGGTGGACAGTAACGAAGTACATTAACTTGAGTACTGTACTTAAGTACACTTTCTGAGTATCTGTACTTTACTTGAGTATTATTTTTTTTAACTTATGACTTTAACTTCACTACATTTCAAAGACAAATATCGTACTTTTTACTCCACTACATTTCTGTCAAGGTCCTCATTACTCGTTACTATGAATCAGCTTTGAAAGTGGATGTTATTTTCTATTTTTTTCTAAAACATGATTGTTTTTTTCCCCAGGTGACACTGAGACAGCCAATCAGTAATCACTAGGGTCATGTCACGTCCATAGACTGTATAAAGTTCAATGATTTCTCAATAGCATTATTTGAACACAATCAGTTGACGGCAGAATGGAAGGAGGCGGTTCTTCTGGGCTTTAGAACCCATGTTTCAGTTTTCTGAAAGGATTAAAGATACGTTTCATTTTAAATGTTTGCTTTGTTTGCCGAAAACGAACCACAATCACGGCCAACAAAGACTTGTCGTCCAATCTGCGGGAGCATATCGAGGTATATAAAGAGAAAGCTTGCAATGAAGTTGTCTGTGCTTTTAGAGCTAGTGATAAAGTTGCAAACGTAGCTATGCAGTCTGGTTAGTCAAATGACTTTCTGTGGATTTGCCCACCAAGTTGCCATTGTCTTGTCCACAGCTAACGTTTACATATAGCTAGTTAACTTGGACACTGTTAGTTAACATGTAAAAACAGAGTTATGCTAACATGAACAACGTTAACTTATCTGAAGTGCTTTCAGAAATATGTTTTAGCATAATCTTGACAAATAAACAGAATGTATAAATCTTTCTTTTCTAGTAGTGTTAGCTACGCAATATGATTTCGAGTTTGAAAAGAGTTTGCTAGCATCAGGTGGAGTTTCACTGACTAGCTAGCTTAACATTAAACCACCATGATGGCACAGCATGCGTTCATTTTGTGAATTCACATTTCTGTCCTTGGTAGTGGCATTAGGTATTGTTAGTGTTGTGGCAATAATACAACAACACATTGACAGAAAATGTACTTTTAATACTTAAGTATTTTTAAAAGCAAGTACTTCAGTACTTTAACTTAAGTAAAAATTTGACTGGACAACTTTCACTTGTATCGGAATAACATTTGACCAGTGGGATCTGTACTTTGGCTTAAGTAATGAAGTTGGGTACTTTGTCCACCTCTGTTATTCAGTGATCTTCCTTTGGTGGCGATTAACCTAACATGCTAATATTAATGCTACAGATGATTATTATTATTGTGGCTTAATAACTGCTGGGATGATCAAGCCAGCAACTTAATTTCAAATGCAGTGTCATTTTATCATATTTCAACCATATTTCATAGGTTACCTTTATTGCCACTGAAAATGAGAGGAGTAATGAATGTAATTTTGGTCTGCAAAGAACTCAGTGAATTTGTAGGTCCACTATACAGCTAGTGTGCCAGCTAGGTTATGATGCACACTAATAATTAGCTTGTTCACTAATGAGGTTTGCCCTCAACATGCACAGATACAGCTTCAGGATTAGGAAACCCTGCCTCAACCCCCCTTCCAGTTGAAACAGAACGAGGTGAGCAGTATTTTGTTGATAATGTATTCACAGTGCAATCTGTGAATAAAGGGCTTTGGGGTTAAAGCTCATGTAGACCGATTTTTAGTATTTATGCTGCATTAACCATGTGAGCTAGCTATAGCAAGCAAGTACAACGATAAGGTTCATATAGACATTCCAATAATGTCCAATAATGTCTATATGGACAAAAACTGGCTAAAAAGATTGTTAGATCACTTGACTTAAAATGTAAAGGGAATAATGCCATTGCCACTTTTAAAATCACACTTTTAAGATATTTGTTTCCCTTTATGATCAACTAAAGTTGCATGCAGCTCATTCCATCCAAATGTTAGTAATACATACACATAGTTCTCACAACACACTGTGTTAGTATGATTATATGACAGATTCTGAATTATGTACCTTATGGTTAAGGTTATGGATACTTTAGAGCCAGGGCCCTCTTCATGCCATGATGCAGCCAGACAGAATACCCTTTTCTGTTGTTGATGCATCCATTTGTAGGCAGCATGGTATGACCAATTTCATCTCATCTCATCATCTCTAGCCACTTTATTCTGTTCTACAGGGTCGCAGGCAAGCTGGAGTCTATCCCAGCTGACTACGGGCGAAAGGCGGGGTACACCCTGGACAAGTCGCCAGGTCATCACAGGGCTGACACATAGACACAGACACCCATTCACACCTACGGTCAATTTAGAGTCACCAGTTAACCTAACCTGCATGTGTTTGGACTGTGGGGGAAACCGGAGCACTCGGAGGAAACCCACACGGACACGGGGAGAACATGCAAACTCCGCACAGAAAGGCCCTCGCCGGCCACAGGGCTCGAACCCAGACCTTCTTGCTGTGAGGCGACAGCGCTAATCACTACACCACCGTGCCGCCTATGACCAATTTGTTGATGTAAAATTCATTATTGTGTTAAAAAAAAATGTTCCCCTCTGTTGCACAGCAAAGCCCATAAGTCACTTTAAAACTGTATGTAGAGTATGTACAGTGGTTATCTGTACGTAACCACTGAACTGCCATGGCCAGATGGGGCTATGAAACTGGCCAAACCATCTGTGAATGCGGAGAAGAGGACCATACAATGCAGCACTGCCTTGTCTGCCCCCCTACTACCCAATCAGTGCAGCTCAAAGGATCTCGTAGTGTTCAATAAAAATGCAAAGGACTGTGTAAAGAAATGGGAAACTGTCATATAACCAACCAGCTTCAAAGACACGAAAAGAAGAAGAAGAAGAAGTGGTTATCTAGCTCATTTGGGGCTGTTGAACATTGAGATACTAAATATTTGAGGTTGAGAGATTTATTCTCTGCCATTTGACCTCTTTGTATGTTTAGATGTTTTGCCATTGTTCACATTTATATTTGTTGTTATTGTTCATTGTTCAAGTCTTTATTTAATAAGTTGACGAATGTTGAGTTTTTGTCACTGGATTGCTGATTACTGTATTTACTGTGTTTTCTATTAAATTGGCACAGCCCCCCCCCAAAAAAAAAGAAAGAAAAAAAACACTCAGTGGATTTCTTGCAGCGCACCATGTAGTTTTCTTCTATCAATTAAATGGTTATTCATCAAGCTAGAAATTTAACTGCATATAACGAGTCAACACATGAAGGAGAAATAAGGATGAATTTGAAAGTCTGTTTGCGACAGCAAGGCCAGCCTACACTAAGTTTGTACTTATCTACTAGCTACAGCCTGGATAGGTCTCTGACACCTAGTGGTGAAAAGTAATATCAGGGTGTAAACAAGGTCTGTGTCTTCTGTGATTAATTCAGTAGAGGTGTTCAAATCCAGTGGGTCATTCCTGGATCTTCTGGAAAATCTGGTTGCCTCTGCCATGAAACTAAAACTGGGTAATCACTGGATCTTCAAGCAGGACAATGATCCAAAGCCTATGTCGCCACAGGCTTGCTCATTGGGGATAGATTAGGGATAAAATTAGCTCATGTTTTAAGTCGTTCAAATTCTGTAAAGCTGCTTTGTGACAATGTTTATTGTTAAAAACGCTATACAAATAAACTTGACTTGAATATGTCCAAATCAGCATAAAAATGGTTAGCTGACCACAGAACCACAGCTTCTGCCATGGTCAGCTCAGCCTCCTGAATCCAATTGAAAACCTGTGGGGTGAGCTGAAGAGGAGAGTGCACAAGAGCGGGCCAAGGACCCTGGATGATCTGGAGAGATTGTGTAAAGAGGAATGGTCTCAGATGCCCTGCTCTGTATCTCCAGCCTCATAAAATGTTATAGAAGAGATTCAGTGCTGTTTTACTGGCAAAGGGAGGTTGTACAAAAGTATTAAATGCAGGGGTGCCAATAATAATACGGTAATTTGTTTTGCTCTGTATAAATTTCTCATCTCATCTCATTATCTCTAGCCGCTTTATCCTGTTCTACAGGGTCGCAGGCAAGCTGGAGCCTATCCCAGCTGACGACAGGCGAGAGGCGGGGTACACCCTGGACAAGTCGCCAGGTCATCACAGGGCTGACACATAGACACAGACAACCATTCACACTCACATTCACACCTATGGTTAATTTAGAGTCACCAATTAACCTAACCTGCATATCTTTGGACTGTGGGGGAAACCGGAGCACCCGGAGGAAACCCACGCGGACACGGGGAGAACATGCAAACTCCGCACAGAAAGGCCCTCGCCGGCCACAGGGCTCGAACCCGGACCTTCTTGCTGTGAGGTGACAGCACTAACCACTACACCACCGTGCCGCCCCTCTGTGTAAATTTATTTCAATTAAAGGTTGAATGTTTCTCATTTTTTCAGTATGGGATGAAGTGACTTCACAAAAAGGTGGGTCTTTTCGGACCCTATTTACTGATCTTTATAAGGGGTGCCAATAATCATGGTGGGCACTGTGTGTGTGTGTGTGTGTGTGTGTGTGTGTGTAAGGAATGTTCTTATATAGCAGTCAGTCTACCCAACTGAGCATGAGTTTTACTTTTTTTTTCCTGAAAAATTGTGTTGCTGTCCAAATACTTAGGGATTACTTATGGATCAATGTGTGTGTGTGTGTGTGTATACAACCCTGATTCCAAAAAAGTTGGGACAAAGTACAAATTGTAAATAAAAACGGAATGCAATGATGTGGAAGTTTCAAAATTCCATATTTTACTCAGAATAGAACATAGATGACATATCAAATGTTTAAACTGAGAAAATGTATTATTTAAAGAGAAAAAATTAGGTGATTTTAAATTTCATGACAACAACACATCTCAAAAAAGTTGGGACAAGGCCATGTTTACCACTGTGAGACATCCCCTTTTCTCTTTACAACAGTCTGTAAATGTCTGGGGACTGAGGAGACAAGTTGCTCAAGTTTAGGGATAGGAATGTTAACCCATTCTTGTCTAATGTAGGATTCTAGTTGCTCAACTGTCTTAGGTCTTTTTTGTCATATCTTCCGTTTTATGATGCACCAAATGTTTTCTATGGGTGAAAGATCTGGACTGCAGGCTGGCCAGTTCAGTACCCGGACCCTTCTTCTACACAGCCATGATGCTGTAATTCATGCAGTATGTGGTTTGGCATTGTCATGTTGGAAAATGCAAGGTCTTCCCTGAAAGAGACGTCGTCTGGATAGGAGCATATGTTGCTCTAGAACCTGGATATACCTTTCAGCATTGATGGTATCTTTCCAGATGTGTAAGCTGCCCATGCCACGCGCACTAATGCAACCCCATACCATCAGAGATGCAGGCTTCTGAACTGAGCGCTGATAACAACTTGGGTCGTCCTTCTCCTCTTTAGTCTGAATGGCACGGCGTCCCTGATTTCCATAAAGAACTTCAAATTTTGATTCGTCTGACCACAGAACAGTTTTCCACTTTGCCACAGTCCATTTTAAATGAGCCTTGGCCCAGAGAAGATGTCTGCGCTTCTGGATCATGTTTAGATACGGCTTCTTCTTTGAACTATAGAGTTTTAGCTGGCAATGGCGGATGGCACGGTGAATTGTGTTCAGAGATAACATTCTCTGGAAATATTCCTGAGCCCATTTTGTGATTTCCAATACAGAAGCATGCCTGTATGTGATGCAGTGCCGTCTAAGGGCCCGAAGATCATGGGCACCCAGTATGGTTTTCCGGCCTTGACCCTTACGCACAGAGATTCTTCCAGATTCTCTGAATCTTTTGATGATATTATGCACTGTAGATGATGATATGTTCAAACTCTTTGGAATTTTACACTGTCGAACTCCTTTCTGATATTGCTCCACTATTTGTCAGCGCAGAATTAGGGGGATTGGTGATCCTCTTCCCATCTTTACTTCTGAGAGCTGCTGCCACTCCAAGATGCTCTTTGCCAACTGACCTAATGAGTTGCAATTTGGTCCTCCAGCTGTTCCTTTTTTGTACCTTTAACTTTTCCAGCCTCTCATTGCCCCTGTCCCAACTTTTTTGAGATGTGTTGCTGTCGTGAAATTTCAAATGAGCCAATATTTGGCATGAAATTTCAAAATGTCTCACTTTCGACATTTGATATGTTGTCTATGTTCCATTGTGAATACAATATCAGTTTTTGAGATTTGTAAATTATTGCATTCCGTTTTTATTTACAATTTGTACTTTGTGTCAACTTTTTTGGAATCGGGGTTGTGTGTGTATATATATATATATATATATATATATATATATATATATATATATATATATATATATATATATACACACAGGCAGGGTACAGAGAGCAAGAGAGAGACAGACAGACAGACAGCATGGTGGTGTAGTGGTTAGCGCTGTCGCCTCACAGCAAGAAGGTCCTGGATTTGAGCCCAGCGGCTGACGAGGGCCTTTCTGTGTGGTGTTTGCATATTCTCTCTGTGTCTGCGTGGGTTTCCTCCGGGTGCTCCGGTTTCCCCCACAGTCCAAAGACATGCAGGTTAGGATAATTGGTGGCTCTAAATTGACTGTAGGGGTGAGTGTAACTGGTTGTTTGTCTCTATGTGTTAGCCCTGCGATGACCTGGTGACTCGTCCAGGGTTGTACCCTGCCTCTTGCCCATAGTCAGCTGGGATAGGCTCCAGCTTGCCTGCAACCCTGTACAAGATAAGCAGTTACACAGATAATTGTGTTGCTGTCCAATTGGACCGGTCGGTCCATAAGTAATCCATAAATATTTGGACAGCAGCACAATTTTTCAGAAAAGGTAAAAATCATGCTCAATTGGTGTGATGTGGTTTAATTGTAACAGTTCCACTTAAAGGAGATACACAGAACCAAGGTCTCACTTTTTGTTTATAAATGCCGTGAGCCTTCACGATTGGCATAGGAATAGTTTTAAGCATTAACAATAAATCTAATATAGTAATTTTTATGATTAAGATGATTCATACAGGTACCGGTCTGAGTGAATGACCTTGACATCTGTGACGTCACCGCAGGAAGGCTATCGGTCTCATTGCCATTTCCGCTATACTAAAACGCAGAGCTGACTGCAACTTCGAGCTTCCATTTTGAGCTAATTTATCGCCATGCCACGTAGATGTGTTGCTGGCGGGTGCAGCAACATGACAGAAGGTGGATTTATGTTGCATTCATGGCCCAAGAATGTTCAAACTGCAAAGATTTGGACTTGTTTTGCGTGAAGTTAACGGGCACATTGGGCGCTTACAAAGTGGTCTCTCTGCTCTGCACATTTTACTGAAGACTCGTACGAGACCTCTGATCTGATGAGGAGCGTTGGCTATAAGCCCGTATTGAAAGAGGGTGCAGTACCAACAATTAAAGGAAAAGAAAACTACAAGAAAAGGAAAGTAAGTTCAGTTGCACCAGTTCTCCTGGAGTGTGAGCCGAGGGCTGTTGCTAAAACCCAGGATGGGACATATTATCGCTTGGGCAGTGACCTCCCCATGGTTGTTGCTAAAACTGGTGACGTCCCATCCCGTCCTGGGTTTTAGTAATTGCCTGAGCCAAGCAGTAATGGCGGAGTACTCAGTATGGAGAAACTGGAGAATCAGTGGACTAGCCGTCTGATGTCTCTGATGGATATGCTTGCCTCAGCAGCAATATCTCGCCCTTACGTGGAAGAAGCGAACGAATGGAGAACTGAACAAACAACTGAAAGTCAGATTGTTTCAAAACAATCGGCCACAAGATCGGCCTTCAAGAAGCGAGAACACAGACGGGTAAGCTGCAACTCTCATTTGGATACAAAACAACAAAAACAACACTCGTTGTTTACCTGCATTTAGATTAATACATGTAACTTGTGTGTTTAAGTTACCAGTATAAGATTATTTAATTTGCTTCAGAATGTGATTGTCTCAGTTAATCTGATTACTTAATTAGCCTTTTACCTTTTATCAGTGAAAAT
Source organism: Neoarius graeffei (assembly GCF_027579695.1). Lineage (NCBI taxonomy): Eukaryota > Metazoa > Chordata > Actinopteri > Siluriformes > Ariidae > Neoarius > Neoarius graeffei. Next base: position 13,879,012 of record NC_083589.1, on the reverse strand, counting down.
GCATGCATGTACATGTATGTTGCATAAGTTATAACACCTATCCTGTTTTAATGAGAGTCAACCCACAATCAATGAAGTCAGTCTTGGTTGAGCAAGTCGGTAATGGTATTTCTTACTTTCACCATAAATTTTTATTTATATGACTGATCTATAGCTGTCAAAGGCCTCAGCATTAAAACTGGTTCCTGCTGTGACATCACCCACCCAGGGCTGGCTGGCTCAGCAGGGCAGCTTGAATGCCAACTTTGCGGTCGATTTTAACTCTCAAAAATATATATTTTTATTCCCATTTATGCAGCATACAAGAGTCAAGGATGGAGATACTATCCACTCAGAAATGTATTTAAAAATAAAGGTTCTGCGTATCTCCTTTAAGTTACAAGAGGTCGCTACAGACCATGCGCAGTATTATGTGGAGCAGAAGCCTCTGGAAAAATGAGTTGTTAGGAGTGTGTTTTTGGTAAGCTAGCCTAGCAAGAGGTGCTACACTGTTTGAGTTTCACCATGAAAATTAATAAATAATAAAGAAAAAGGGCATGTGTCTGTGAACTTCATGACATGGTGTCAGAAGTGACCCCTTTGTCCAGCTGACTGAGTGAGAAAACAAGTTTGGAGCAGCAAAATGGTAAAGTTTCACACGCCTGAATCGTTTGACTTCACCCAGCTGTCCACATGGCCGGCCTGGCGACAACATTTTTCTCGCTACCGGGTAGCAACGAAGCTTGACTAGGAAGACGGTGAAGTTCAGGTCAACACTGTTATATGCTATGGGCAAGGAGGCAGAGCCTGTATTCAGCACATTCATATTTCCAGAGGGTGTTGAGGAATATTATGGAGAAGTTATGAAACCGTTTGATGAACATTTTGTGCCCAAGCAGAATACCATACACGAGCGTGCTTGTTTTCACAGACGCTCGCAGCGGCAATGGGAGAGTGTGGAGGCGTTTGTGAGACATTTGTATGAACTGACGGAATAATGTGACTTTGGGGCAACAAAGGATGAACAGATACGAGATCGCATCATCATTGGAATTGCGGACAATGACGTATCTCAGAAACTAAAACTAGAACCGGATTTAACAAAGGAAAAGGCCATCAGCATCGCTCACCAGTCAGAGCTCATTAAAGCACAAAATGCTAGCGCCAGATCTACTGAGAGTGAAGTACAGTAAGTGCAGTTACACACAAGTTTATACAGTCCAAGCCGTTTGAGAAGAGGCATGCTAAAACTAAAAATGGTCAGCAATCTAAAGGAGCATCGAAAACAACACAGGAAAAGAGTTGTTTGAGGTGTGGGAGGATGCATGAGTTTGGAGCATGTCCAGCAATGGGAAAATGCTGCCATAAGTGCAATAAAACTGCCCATTTTGAAATAATGTGTGAAACAAAAGTTTTAAGGGCAGTGAAAACTACTGATAGTGATAGTGACAAGGGCAGTGCATGGTTCCTAGGAGCTGTTTCTGAGGATAGAGACCTGGATGAGGCAAAAGATGAACGCCCTCCTGAAAGACCACACAGGCACTGTGGTGATAAGGGATGACATCCTAGTTTTCTGTAAAGATAAAACGGAACATGATCAAAACCTCAGAGCAGTAATGCAAGCTATTAGAGTGTCAGGACTGAAATTAAACAGGGACAAGTGTCAGTTTGGGAAATCTGAGATCCAGTATTTTGGTCACATAATTGGAAAAGATGGCAATCAACCCAACAATGGAAAAGTCAAAGCCCTCACAGAGCTACCCAGCCCTACCAACATCACAGAACTACGTCAGATGATCGGGATGATCAACTACTTAGGGAAATTCCTCCCTGACCTTTCATCTGTTATGCACCCCATCAACAGCCTGTTAAAAAAAGATGCAGTGTGGATTTGGGGAAAGGCACAGGAGCAAGCATTCAGAAAAGTGAAAACCATGCTGACTACTGCACCAGTTTTAGCATACTATGATGCAACCGAGCCAACAGTGGTTAGCAGTGATGCTAGTAGCTTTGGCCTAGGAGGTGCCTTGTGTCAGGAGCAGGGGGATGGACTCTGGCCAGTTGCTTTCTGCTCAAGAACCTTGACTGAGACAGCGCGACGGTATTCTCAGATTGAAAAAGAATGCCTTGCCAGTGTTTGGGCATGTGAGCAATTCAGCAGGTATGGAAAAATTCTGCTTGCAAACAGATCATAACCTGCTTGTCCCCCTGATAAACTCGTATGACCTTGACAAAGCACCTGTGAGATGTCAGCGGTTGCTGATGCGTCTGATGAAGTTCAATGTTGACACTGCCTACGTCCCAGGAAAGCAGCTCGTCATGGCCGACACCTTGACAAAGGAGATTGTTGTGGACTTCAGGAGAGAGCACACCCAGCATGCTCCACTATCTAGCGACGGTGCTGCAGTGGAGGGGGTGAGCAGCACCAAGTTTCTGGGTGTGCACATCTCTGAAGACCTGTCCTGGAGCAACAACACCGCATCACTGGCCAAAAAAGCCCAACAGCATCTGTACTTCCTCTGCAAACTGAGGAGAGCAAGAGCCCCGGCCCCCATCATGCACACTTTCTACAGAGGCACTATCGAGAACATTCTGACCAGCTGCATCACCGTGTGGTACGGCGCCTGCACCGTGTCCTGCTGCAAGTCTCTGCAGCGCATCGTGAGAGCAGCTGAGAGGATCACTGGTGTCTCTCTCCCTTCTCTAATGGATATTCATAACTCCCGCCTCACCCACAAAGCCATCAGGATTGCAGGTGACCCCACCCACCCATCTCACAGCCTCTTCAGCCTGCTGCCATCGGGGAGGAGACTGCGGAGTCTCCGGGCCAAAACCAGCAGGCTCAAGAACAGTTTCTTTCACCAGGCAGTCAGGAGGCTCAACTCCCTCCCTGTTCTGCCCCTCCTCCCCCCTCTGCCCCCTGCCACAGATTCTGCTCGCACACCCCCTGACCCCTCTTCAGCATCTGACATGTCATCCTCACAGTCCCCCCCCCCCCCCCCCAACACACACACACACATACATCTCATCGTTCATTAATGCACTGAACTCAGGGACCGCACATCTCACTTTACCTCACTCATTTGCACTATTCCGCACTACCTCATCTTAACAGCTGCTAGTTTGTTTATACTGCTTATTTCATGTTTACCTGCTATACCTCAAGTGCCCTTGACTGTTTGTTTATTTGAACCAATTTATGTGTGTGTGTGTGTGTGTGTGTGTGTGTGTGTGTGTGTGTGTGTGTATATATGAGTGTTTAGTCTACGTCTAGTTCATATCTAGAGTGTTTATACTGTTTATATTGTCTGTTTGAGTGTTTAATCTTAGTCTATGTCTTATTCTCATCTAGTGTTTATACTGTTTATTTATACTGTTTATATTGCTTGTCTGAGTGTTTAGTCTATGTCTAGTTCCTGTCTAGAGTGTTTATACTGTTTATATTGTTTTTTTTTTAATTATTCTATTTTTATTTTTATTTATTGCATTGCCTGTTTGCACCGTGGGTCAGAGAGGACTGAAATTTCATCTGTGCTGTATGTCGAGCATGTATAGCATATTTGACAATAAAGTTGACTTGACTTGTCTCACCTTCCCTTGCAGGACAACAGTGCATCTGACATAGAGCACGAGGTGAAAGCCTACGTGCAGGCAGTAATCTCAACAAGACCAATAACAGGTGACAGACTGGACATGATTAGGGAGGCTACCAGCCAGGATGCTGACCTCCAGACAGTTGTTTGCTACACCAATACAGGCTGGCCAAAGGAACTGTCACAAATACCACACACGCTGCACAGATTTCACACTGCCAGAGCACACCTGTCAGAGGTGGAGGGATTCCTTCTGTGTGATGACAGGATTGTTATTCCCCTCTCACTTCAAAGAAATGTACATTCCCAGACACATGAAGGCCATCAGGGCCTCATCAAGTGTTGTAAGAGGGCCAACATGTCTGTATGGTGGCTAGGGATCAGTCGTGCCATCACAGAGATGGTAAAAATATGAGTTCTGCCTGAGAAACAAACCGACTCAAAGGCGTGAGCCATTGATGACCAGGCCACTGCCAAGTAGACCATGGCAGAAAATTACTGCTGACATTTGTGAACAAGATGGTAAACAATACCTAGTAGTAGTGGATTACTACTCACGTGACATTGAGATTGCACATCTGCTTACTATGACCAGTCAACAAGTCATTTTTCACCTGAAAAGCATGTTCGTCAGGTGGGGAATCCCACTGGAGCTGATATCAGATAACGGTAGCCAGTTCACTTCAGCAGAGTTCAAACTGTTCGGTGAGCCATACAACTTTAGACACACAACATCAAGCCCCCATTATCCACAGGCTAATGGGGGGGCGGAGAGGAGTGTTGTGACAGCTAAGCATATCCTGTGCCAGCCAGACCTTCACCTGGCCCTGCTGTGCTACAGGGCCACCCCAGTCACTACAACGGGTCTGAGCTCGACCCAATTGATGATTGGTCGACAGATCAGGACAACAGTTCCCATTCTACCAAAGCAGCTGCTTCCCAGCCCTGGTGACCACAACACCGTCAGACTTAAGGATCAACAAACCAAAAATGCCTATCACTTCTTCTACAACAGACGTCACTCAGTATGACCTTTGCCTGCATTATAGCCAGGCCAGCGCGTCAACATAAAACTGGATGGGGAAAAAGGCTGGAAGACTCCTGCAAAAGTTGTTGCCAAGGCACCTGAGCCCAGGTCCTACTACGTGGAAAGAGAGCAAGGAATGGTTACCTGCAGGAACTGAAGACATATCCAGGAAGTGCCAGAGTCATCAGGACAAGCTACAACACCAGAGACTAGTGACCTAAGTCATAATTCTCCTGGTGACACAGGCTCCCCTCCCCTTTCTCCTGGCACCCCATCACTCTAGTTCCCATAGTACCCCCAAGCCCACAGTCTATTCCACAGAGGACATCAGCAGAAAGAGTCATTAATCCTCTTATTAGGTTGAAGGACTACGTTGCTAAGTAGAACTGTGAATCTCCCATGCCATACACTCGTGGCAAGTTGAGGATGTTTGAGAGAAAAAAAAAACATATTATAGAGAACATGCAAAATGTTTTGTTTGAAAAACAGTACCTGAGTTGTGGTTGTACCAAATAATTGTAAAAAGCAGCTATTTGCATTTTATTATCCATGTTATGCATTTGTAGGCTGCTGTGAAGATTTCGGTTGTTATTAATGATTAATCTTCTTGTTTAATGCTTAAACAAAAGAGGTGAGATGTGATGTGATTTAATTGTAGCAGTTCCACTTAAGTTACAAGAGGTCACTACAGACCATGAACAGTATTATGTGGCGTGGAAGCCTCTGGAAAAGTGAGTTGTTGGTAAGCTAGCCTAGCAAGAGGTGCTACACTGTTTGAGTTTCACCACACAAGTTAATAAATAGTAAAGATAAAGGGCATGTGTCTATGAACTTCATGACAATTGGGTAAACTGACTACTATATAAGAACATTCCTTTTCTTTACCTTAAGAAACTCTTGGGTTGCTTTTGAGGAACATGTACAGACATGGACAAATTTGATGGGACCCTTCCACGAAAAAAGAAGAATCCACAATTTTCTCTGAAATAACTTGAAACTGACAAAATTAATTGGCATCTATCATTGTTTATTAAAAATTTAATTTAAAAAATCAGACTTTGTTTCTTGATTCAACAGAATATGTTAAAAAAAAATGAAAATGGCATGGACAAAATGATTGGACCCTTAACCTAATATTTTGTTGCACTACCTGTAGAGGCAATCACTGCAAACAAGGGATTTCTGACGCTCTCAAAAAGACTTCTGCACCTGTCAACAGCCCACACTTCCTGAGCAAACTTCTCCAAATGTCTCAGGTTTGAAAGGTACCTTCTCCACTCTGCATGCTTCAGCTCTTTCCAGAGATGTTTGATAGGATTCAGATCAGGGCTCATAGAAAGCGACTTCGGAATAGTACAATGTTTTGTTCTCCACCATTCTTGGGTGCTTTTAGCTGTGTATTTTGGATCTTTATCCTGTTGGAGGACCTGTGACTGAGACAGAGCTTTCTGACACTGAGTAGTATTGTTCACTCCAGAATGCCTTGATAGCCTTGAGGTTTCATTGTGCCCTGCACAGATTCAAGGCATCCCATGCCAGATGCAGCAAATCAGCCCCAAATCATAACTAAGCCTCCTCCATGTTTCACAGTACGTATGGTGTTTTTACTTTGAAAGCTTAATTTTTTTCTTCTGTGGACATAAAGCTGATCTGACTCACCAGTAAGCTTGAGTTTTGTCTCATCTGTCCAAAGGACATGCTCCCACAAGCGTTCTGGCTTGTCAATATGCATTTTAGTAAATTCCAATCTGGCTTTTTTTTAAAATGTTTTTCTTTCAACGACAGAATCCTCCTTGGTCTTCTTCTGTTGAGCCCGCAGTCACTCAAAAAGTGATGGATGGTGCAATCAGACATTGATGTACCTTTACCTTGGAGTTCAACTTTTATCTCTTTGGAAGGTGTCCTTGGCTCTTTTTATACCATTGGCACTATCCTTCTGTTCAATCTGTGGTTGATTTTCCTCTTGCAGTCACGTCCAGGAAGGTTGGCTATAGTCCCATGGAACTGAAATTTCTTAATAATATTTGCAACTCTTGTCACAGGAACATCAAGCTGCTTGGAGATGGTCTTATAGTCTTTGCCTTTAACATGCTTGTCTATAATTTTCTTTCTGATCTCCTCAAACAACTCTCTCCTTTGCTTTCTCTGGTCCATGTTCAATGTGGTGTACACAATAATACCAAATGGCAGAGTGACGATTTTTCTACATTTAAATAGACTGAATGACTGATTAAAAGATTGAACATGTGTGACACAAATTAAAGAAAATACTTTACTATAATCCAATTATTTATAGTCTTTTCTAGTGGTACTAACAAATCTGTCCAGGCTATTTTAGAACATCTTTGTAAAATAAGCAATAATTTATCTCTTTTCACACTTTTTTTTTTCTTTACTTTATGACATACCTAAGGCATGCAGGCATACATGAGAAAATTGTTTTTAATTTCATTACTTTTCAGGAGAAATAAAGCACTGTTTCAATGAGCTGTAAGGGTACCAACAAATTTGTCCATGTCTGTATATTTTGGGTCATTATCCATTTGTACTGTGAAGCACCGTCCCATCAGTTTTGCAGCATTTGACTGAATTCAAGCAGAAAGTAAAGCTTTATACACTTCAGACTTCATCCTGTTACATCCATCAGCAGTCACATCATCAATAAATACCAGTGACCCAGTTCCATTGGCAGCCATACATGCCCATGGCATAACACTGCCTCCACCATGTTTGACATTTGATGTGGTATGCTTTGAAACATGTTTTGTTTTTTCAACCTAATGATAACTAAAAAAAAAAAATTAAGAATACACATTTGGAGTTTGAAACACAGCATGTGGCAGACTCCTCTGTGCTATCTGTGCCACAAACCCAACGTTTTCCATCACCTCAAGAGCACCATTTCCACAGTGAAGTATGGTGGTGGCAGCATCATGCTGCGGTTGCTTTTATTGGCAGGGACTGGAAAATTGGTCAGGACTGAAGGAAAGATGGATGACACCAAATACAGGGCAATTCGCGAGGAATACAGGTAGTCGTCGACTTACAACTGCGTTTGGTTACGACTGACCGGTCGTAAACCGATCTGGTCGTAAGTCGGCCTATGTTAAATGAACGTAAGTATATTGTGATGTGTAATGATATTGTAATCATCTTAAAGTCTTATTTTATCAACATTTTCTTATTTCATTACCTTGGCTCATTATTTGGTTTAAGTCAAACATTGCATACTACACTGCGTACAGTACAATTCGTTTAATATGTGCAAAACAAAAAATACAAAATACGGGTGTGAAAAATAGAAAACATTTCAGTTTGAAACATACCAAAATACAAATGTAAAACATAGCAAAATACAAAATTTTGTGACCGCTGGCATCACTGGTGCTTGGCTATGGGTCGTCTACGTCATCATCAGCTGTTGCAGCGCTCGGGCTGGCGGGAGCATTTGCTCATTTCATAAACCAGGAGCTGGGGCGGAAACCGTATGACGGAGTGCACAAGGGCGTGCGAGAGAGACTGCGCATGTGCCTGGAGCTGGGGCAGAAACTGTATGACGGAGTGTGCGAGGGAGCGCGAGAGAGACTGCGCATGTGCCTGGAGCTGGGGCGGAAACTGTTGTACGCAGCGAGAGGCGCTGCCCGGAGCTGGGGCGGAAACTGTATGACGGAGTGTGCGAGGGAGTGTGAGAGAGACTGCGCATGTGCCTGGAGCTGGGGCGGAAACTGTTGTACGCGGCGAGAGGCGCTGCCGGGAGCTGGGGCGGAAACTGTCGTACACTCAGCTAGCTCAGCTGGGAAACACTTGCCAGTCATAACCAGACGGTCGTAAAGTCGATCGGTTGTAAGTCGCATAGGTCGTAAGTCGACAACTACCTGTACTTATGCACACTCACTTTTTTAAATTTTTTTTGTCTTAATAAACTGTCTTGTTTTTGCGCCGAACATATCTGAGTTATTCTCAAAAGGTTCTACTTTGGTCTCATCAGTCCATAACACATTTTGCTACATGGTTTGACCTGATTGTATTGTATGCTTTTTTTTTTTTTGGGGGGGGGGGGGGGGATTTAGGCTTGCTTGGGTGTTTTGCTTTTCTTTTTTTCATGAGAAAGAGCTTCCATGTAATTACTCTACCCCATAGGCCTGACATGTGAAGAATATAAGAGATTGTCACATGCAAGGAGTGACTGACTGGTACTTGCCAGATATTCCTGCAGCTCCTTTTCGTCTTGTCCACTCATCAGTTTTGGAGGGTTGTCCTGTCCTTGATATTGTCAGTGTGGTGCCCCATTTTCTCCACTGGTTGATGCTGGCCTTCACCAGTGATGTTTTTTATTTACTTGGCACCCTGGGTGAAATAATAACACAGAAGACAGCAAGGATGTTTGTCTTAGTCTTGGAATATCCTCTTAAAGCATAAAAAAATTATCCTCTTGCAGTGCAATCACAGAAAATGTGAAAGTGAACTAAATCGTTAATGTGATTGCTAATGTTCATTTTGCTACAGACAACATACATTATTTCAGAAAATGTTAAGCAGGATTATATCAGATTCTGTATGCTACAGTATATCAGAAATGGGCATTCATTTGATTGTATTTCTTCAAGTGTTTTCATCGAGAGAAGAGGTGCAGTTTTGATAGGTAAACCTCCCCTTGTTTACTTACTTTGGACTTCTTGTCATACAAATAGGAGGAACAACACAGAAGGCACGACAAGGTGCCCATTCAGACAAATGTAAATTTTTGATATGGTGATACCACTGATTCACAGATGAGTGATAGAAGTGTGACTGTACACATATGCCATTATCCAACATTTTTGTGCAGGCGCCAGGGCTGCATTGTTCCAGAGCCTGGCACTGGGCTGCCCATTTGCCCCTGCCAGGATCTGCCACTGGCCTTTGCAGTGTTTCATCTGATGTTTTAGAATTTTTTTTACACCCCTATCCTGACCGATTCCTTTTGACAGTGAGATTCCTTACATGCTTTACAACCTCTTTGTGGACCATGGCTTCAGCAGTTGGATGAAACTAAGAGGTCAATAAAACAGCTGAACTTTACTTGGGTTAATCAGAATCACCTCACTGATGAAAGGTGTATGATACTTACTGGCTACGTTCACACTGCAGGCTGAAGTGACTCAAATCCGATCTTTTCGCCCATATGTGACCTGTATCCGATCTTTTATTGACAATATGAACGACACAGATCCAATTTTTTCAAATCCGACCCAGGCCGTTTGGATATGTGGTCCTAATTCCGATTCCTATCCGCTCTTTTCATATGCGACTTCAGTCTGAACCGCCAGGTCGCATTCATCCGACTTACACGTCATCAACAAGCCACAAACGTCACTATTCTGTGCTGAAGTAGGTGGCGGGTCTCTCAAAAAAGTTACAACAACATGGCGCATAATCACGGGCGCAGATAGAGGGTGGGACTCGTCCCACCCAGATTTAAATTCACCTCGTTCGGTCCCCCCCACTTATATAGGGAGGAAAAAACATCTATGCTGTCTTTCTTTGCATAAGGCAAACCTCACGGAAAAATCAAAAGACTAATTACCATTCGGTTTATTGAGGTGCACAGCAGTATATACATAGTTGCAACAACTCACATAAAACAAAACAAAGACTGATATTCGGTTGGTTGAGCTGCGCAGACTGCACAGGTTGCGAGCTCGAGCTTGGTTGCTATGGTAACCCACAAGTTTGACAGGCATATCGGGGTTGGGGTTGGTTTGCTGGCAGCTTTGTCCCCCCCAGTTTTTTGTCCCTCCCAGTTCAAAAAACGTATCTGCGCCCCTGCGCATGACATCAATGCGAGGGACGCTTCGGGCTATGAAGGTTCTGAATCTTCTCAATGGAAGGACGCAGAGGTTAGGGAGCTGATTTCCATTTGGGGAGATGCAGCTATTCAAGCTAGATTGGATGGGTCATACCGCAACCGGGCGGTTTTACTTCCGTAAACACTGGCCATGCTCACTGCGTGTGACGTCGTCGTATTCTGCAATGCGCATGCGGAACACTTTTAGGTCGCTTTTCGTTCATACTGAGGATCACATACAAGTCGCATATATTTGTTAATGTGAACGACCTCACAAAAAAATCGGATTTCACAAAAAAATCGGAATTGAGCATGAAGCCTTGCAGTGTGAACGTAGCGACTGTTGTGCATGAGTTTGAATGTGATCGTTTACTTTGAGCATAGAAACATAATCCATTAAAAAAAGCACACTTATGCAATAAGGTTATTGCAAGTTTTCTCTGTTTTTCCCAAGCATGATTCTATTTGTGTTTCACTTGAATTATGTTGGTTAACGTGCAAGATCACATTAAAGGTGGAAAATTATCTGACATGACTTACCTTGGTTTCATTTTTTACATCAGAAAAACTTGCAACTTTAGCAGGGGTATGTTAAAATAGGGCACTTTTTATATCCACTGTAGTAGCAACTAGTGTCCAAGTAGACAACAGTGATAGTACCATATGTAAACAATTGTGTAGTAAGTAAAGTGTCAGGTGTAGTTCACTCTATATTATAGAACCCAGTTTCAAATAATGCACAATGTTCAGTTAGTGCCTGTTAGTAGTTAGTTAGTAAAGTGTATGGATATTTAGTGTTCTTATATCCTGCGGGAAGAATCTGTCTCTGATTCTGTTCATTCGTGTTCTAATACTAAACCAGTACAAGCTGTGGTTCAGATGGCTGGGGTCTTTGATAATCCTCCAGGTTCTCTTCAGGCACCATCTGGTGTAAAAGTCCTGGAGGGAAGGAAGCTTTGGAAGGAAGCTTTCTTCCCATTATATGCTGGGCAGTTTTTACTTCAGGTTTTTCAAGAGCATTGGAGTTCAGCATGAATGAAATGAGACCAAACTTGCAATAAAAATACACACCAAAAGTGAAAATATACTTAAAGTGTAAGCACATTGATGTCCGTTCAAAATGAAAAGGTAAAATGATAATTGTGTGAGGGTGGCACGGTGGTGTAGTGGTTAGCGCTGTCGCCTCACAGCAAGAAGGTCCGGGTTCGAGCCCTGTGGCCGGCAAGGGCCTTTCTGTGTGGAGTTTGCATGTTCTCCCCGTGTCCGCGTGGGTTTCTTCCGGGTGCTCCGGTTTCCCCCACAGTCCAAAGACATGCAGGTTAGGTTAACTGGTGACTCTAAATTGACCGTAGGTGTGAATGTGAGTGTGAATGGTTGTCTGTGTCTATGTGTCAGCCCTGTGATGACCTGGTGACTTGTCCAGGGTGTACCCTGCCTTTCGTCCGTAGTCAGCTGGGATAGGCTCCAGCTTGCCTGCGACCCTGTAGAACAGGATAAAGCGGCTAGAGATAATGAGATGAGATGAGATGTGAAGTTCGATAGTCCTTGCACCTCTACTAGCATAGTTTATCATGTCAGAACACAATGAGCAAAGTACTTTTCCTGGGACGTCTATTTTCCGTATGTGATCACCGAGCTTCGTTGTGACAGTCTGCTTGTCGATCTCGACATTCAGTGTTCTGAACAGCGATTGCAAGCCACGCGTGGAGAGCATGTGTACTTGTGTTTATACACTGCGCGCGATGGGATTTCCCGAAAATTCTACCACAAATAAGTCGAACTAAGTCGAACATTGTCACAAAAGTGAATGTTAATTACGACATGTCGAAAGACTCGAGTGTGTTAACCCAGAGCTCACCAAAAATCAAGACGTTATAAGGTGACCACAGATCGTTAACCATACCCCCCCCCCCGAAAATTTCTCAACGGATTTACATCGATCTCAAAAACGATCATTTTGGTCTGAAAATTTGGAAATCCATCGATCAGCGGAAAATTCTCATCCCTGTTTATTTTTTGTTCAGGCCTATTTATTATGTAGAATTAGAGAAAGTATAAAATAGAGATGGGGTGGCACGATGGTGTAGTGGGTAGCGCTGTCGCCTCACAGCAAGAAGGTCCGGGTTCGAGCCCCGTGGCCGGCAAGGGCCTTTCTGTGTGGAGTTTGCATGTTCTCCCTGTGTCCGCGTGGGTTTCCTCCCAGTGCTCCGGTTTCCCCCACAGTCCAAAGACATGCAGGTTAGGTTAACTGGTGACTCTAAATTGACCGTAGGTGTGAGTGTGAATGGTTGTCTGTGTCTATGTGTCAGCCCTGTGATGACCTGGCGACTTGTCCAGGGTGTACCCCTCCTTTCGCCCGTAGTCAGCTGGGATAGGCTCCAGCTTGCCTGCAACCCTGTAGAACAGGATAAAGCAGCTAGAGCTAATGAGATGAGATGAGATAAAATAGAGATCTCAAAAGGAGGAAAATTGAACATCCATTTCAAAGATGCGCTGGTAGATGGATAGGCTATTTCAAAACAAGACTGTTCACTCTAAGAACGGACAGATGGCCACACTAGTTCAGATACTTTAGGCTACCCAAAGACATTGTCAGTGACCGTGGTACCCAGCTCACATCTCAGGTAGGATCTAGCTTCTTGGAAAAGTTTAGGATCTCTGTTGGCCTCTCATCAGATTCCCCCCCCCCCCCCCCATCAGGTTACCACCCACAAGCCAACGGTCAGGTAGAGAGCGTCAACCAAGATTTAAGATGTTTTTGTAAGACTTTGAGCGGGTGGGTGGAGCACAGAAGTACGGCAGGATGGAACTGAATTGAAAAAAACTCTTTATTGTGACACTTTTCAGTTGACACAATCTCCCAGCCACACAGACACGCACACACACATCACTCATCTGGTTGGGGAGAGAGCTCTCCTCCTCTGCTCTCTCTCTACTTTTATCAGGCGTGGTCACTGGGGAAGACACACAACCACAGGTTAAGTGACATCAGGTGCAGTGATTCTGCCACTTACCTTCCCTGACTCCGCCCTCCGGTCACAGACTGACGCTTGACCACGCCCCCGCTGCCACATACCCCCATCGCCCGACTCAGGCCGGGCAGCCGTCCAGCCTGTAGCCGACTCCCCCCCCCCCCCCCCCCTTGACGGGAGAGGAAGTCCGCCACGACCATCTGTGCCCCCGGCCTGTGGATCACCTTGAAGTTGAAGGGCTGGAGTGCCAGATACCAACGGGTGAGCCGCGCATTGGCATCCTTCATGCGGTGGAGCCACTGGAGGGGTGTGTGGTCTGAACAGAGGGTGAAAGGGCGCCCCAGCAGGTAGTAGTGGAGGGCGAGGACCGCCCACTTGCTGGCTAGGCCCTCCTTCTCTATTGTGCTGTAGCGCCCCTCACGCACTGACAGCTTCCTGCTGATGTACAGCACGGGGCGATCCTCCCCCTCCACCGACAAAACAGCCCCCAGCCCTCTGTCCGACGCGTCCGTCTGCAACATAAAGGGGAGAGAAAAGTCAGGGGAGTGTAACAGTGGCCCCCCACACAGTGCAGCCTTCACCTCAGAGAAAGCCCGCTGGCATTGCTTCGTCCACTGGACCGGATCTGGTGCCCCCTTTTTAGTGAGATCAATCAGTGGGCTGGTGACATCCGAATAATTAGGTATAAACCTACGATAGTAGCCAGCCAGCCCCAGGAACTGTCTCACCCCCTTTTTGGGCTTGGGCCTCGGGCAGGCCGCAATCGCTGCTGTCTTATTAATTTGGGGATGCACCTGCCCATTGCCCAAGTGGAAGCCCAGATACCATACTTCCACCCGCCCAATCGCACACTTCTTCGGGTTGGCTGTGAGACCTGCTCGCCTCAGCGACCCAAGGACGGCCCTAAGATGCTGCAGATGCCGCGGCCAGTCATTACTATAGATTATTATGTCGTCTAAGTTTGCGGCCGCGTAGGTGGCGTGGGGGTGGAGGACCCTGTCCATAAGCCGCTGGAACATAGCGGGCGCCCCAAACAGCCCAAAAGGAAGTGTGACAAATTGGTGTAAGCCAAACGGTGTGGAAAAGGCCATTTTTTCTCGGGATAGTGGAGTCAAGGGGATCTGCCCATAACCCTTTGTCAAATCCAGTGTCGAATAAAAGCGAGCCGTGCCTAGTCAATCCAGCAACTCGTCAATACGAGGCATTGGGTACGCATCGAATTTAGACACCTCGTTGACTTTTCTATAGTCCACACAGAACCGGACCGACCCGTCGGCCTTGGGAACCAAGACCACCGGGCTGCTCCAGTCACTGTGGGACTCCTTCATGATGCCCATTTTGAGCATGGCCTCGAGTTCTTCCCGAACCACTTTTTTTGTGTGTTCGGGTAGCCTGTAAGGGCGGCTGCGCACTACCACCCCCGGGGGAGTCTCAATGTGGTGTTCTATGAGGCAGGTGCGGCCGGGCAGGGGCAAGAACACGTCCAAAAATTCGGTCTGCAACTGGGTAACCTCCGTGAGTTGGGTCGGGGAGAGGTGGTCTCCACAGGGGACCGGAGAGGTACGCGATGTCAATGTTCCCTTTTGAACCTCCGGCCCCAGCTCCGCCTTCTCTGGAACCAATGCCACCAATGCCACGGGGACCTCCTTGTTCCAGAGTTTGAGCAGATTGAGGTGGTAAATCTGTAGCGCCCCACCCCTGTCCGTTCGCCTCACCTCATAGTCGACATCCCCGACTCGCCGTATGACCTCAAAGGGTCCTTGCCACTTGGCGATCAATTTGGAGCTCGATGTGGGCAACAGTACGAGTACTTTATCTCCCGGTGCGAACTCCCTAAGGCGCGTACCCTTGTCGTACAGGCGGATTTGCCATTCTTGGGCCTGCCGCAAATTCTCCTGGGTTAGGTGTGTGAGTGTGTGGAGTTTTGTGCGCAGGTCGATAACGTATTGGATTTCATTTTTGCTCAGTGAAGGTCCCTCCTCCCAATTTTCCCACAGTACATCTAGGATGCCATGCGGCTTACGCCCATATAATAATTCGAACGGGAAGAACCCCATGGAGGCTTGTGGGACCTCTCGCACTGCGAATAACAGGGGTTCGAGCCATTTATCCCAATTGCGTGCGTCCTCACGTACAAATTTTTTAATTATATTCTTAGGGGTGCGATTGAACCGTTAGACTAAACTGTCCGTTTGTGGGTGATAAACACTGGTGCGGATTGGCTTAATTCCCAGTAACCCATACAGTTCGCGCAGTGTGCGTGACATAAACGAAGTGTCTTGATCAGTCAGAATCTCTTTGGGGATTCTGACTCGGAAGATGACGTAGAAGAGTGCTTCCGCAATACTGCGTGCTGAGATATTGCGAAGAGGCACTGCTTCCGGGTATCGCGTTGCATAGTCCACCAGAACTAAAATAAAGCAATACCCTCGTGTGGGTAAGGCGAGGATTAACCGCCGCCTTTACACTAAATTTTTCCCCTCGAAATAGAATGTGGACCGACACTAAAGGGTAGTTGTGAACATCCCCGTGCACACACAACACCTTCACCACTTGTGCTCCCCCCAATGCCTCGTCTTGCACCAGGCTTTGGCGGATTGCAGTCTGATTACAGCCGGAATCCACCAAAGCCTGATACGTATCCCCTTGGACACTCACCGGTATGTGATATGCTCCGGCCCAATCGAGGGCAGTTCCTGGCGCATCGGGGATCCGGACCACCGCGCCCACCTCCATTGCCGAGCACTGATGCTGGAGGTGCCCCGGCTCCCCAGAGCGCCAGCAAACCGGCCAGGGCTCTCTCTCGCACTGGCGCTCTGGGGCTCACTCACCTGAGGGGGGTGGAGAGACAGACATGGAAGCGGGAAACGGGAGGGCACCGAAGGTGCGGCGGGCCGGCTGTGGGGGAGCCGGGGCCCGCCTCCACGGTGGGGGAACGGGGCGAGGATGAGACACAGAAGGGGAGGGGGAGAGAGAGAGAGAGGAGAGAGGAGATCTGCGATCCTGCTGAGGGAACAGCCGTCAAATGATCCTCCGCCAACTCGATGGCCTGATCCAGCGATGCCGGGCGATGGCACTGGACCCACTCCGCGATCCCTTTGGGAAGTCGTGCGATGAACTGCTCCAGCACCATCAGATTGACGATTCCCTCGGCGTTGCGGTTGTCAGCCCTCAGCCACCGCCGGCAGGCGTCCTAGAGTTGCTGGCCAAATACAAACAGGCGGCCGACCTCCTTAAGGCGTAGAGCACGGAAGCGCTGGCATTGTTGTTCTGGGGTGTGCCCCACACGCTGGAGGACGGCCCGACGCAGGTCCACATAGACCAGCCGGCTGTCGGAGGGGAGCTGTAGCGTGGCCAGCTGCGCCTCGCCCGTTAGCAGGGGAAGGAGGCGCGCCACACGCTGTTCCACAGGCCAGCCCCAGGCCTCTGCTGCTTGCTCAAAGAGCGCGAGGAAGGCCTCGGGGTCATCATGCAGGCCCATCTCCGTTAGGGTGAGGTGGGGAGGGCCCGCGGTGGTGGACCCCGCAGATGCGAGGAGGTGCCGGAACGCCTGACGATCTTCCTGTTGTGCCAGCACCAGGGCCTCGAACCTTTGCGCTTGTTCCTTTCGGAGGGTGACCAGCACCTGGTGCTGGCTCTGTTAGGCCGTGGCGAGGGCGTGGATCAGGTCCGCGAAGGGGGAGGACTCCATGGGGCTGTTCTCTTCTGTGCTCTTCCCGGGTTTTGGCACCACTGTAAGACTTTGAGCGGGTGGGTGGAGCACAGAAGTACGGCAGGACAGAATTGAATTGGAAAAACTCTTTATTGTGACACTTTTCAGTTGACACAATCTCCCAGCCACACAGACACGCACACACACATCACTCGTCTGGTTGGGGAGAGAGCTCTCTTCCTCTGCTCTCTCTCTCTACTTTTATCAGGCGTGGTCACTGGGGAAGACACACAACCACAGGTTAATTGACATCAGGTGCAGTGATTCTGCCACTTACCTTCCCTGACTCCGCCCTCCAGTCACAGACCAACGCTTGACCACGCCCCTGCTGCCACAGTTTTATATGGTGCTTTTGCTTAGTGAGTCAAGATGATTAGGTGCAGTTCCTCCGATGGGCTGAGTATGACCAGAACTCTCTGCATCATTATTCCGCCACACACGACTCAAATTCCAATGTGTGCTCAGTTATCAGCTCTCTCTCTGTTCCCAGGGAATGCTACTCCCACAGATGCACCTGGAGTAGACGAATGATTGAGGTGATGTGACTGCGGTGGCTTTTCCGACCACCACCATGGAGAAACTCCTTAGTATGACCCAGGTGATCAGGTTTGGCTGTCCACTAAGGACATCAGGAACATACAGCGATGTGTGTGTGTGTGTGTGTGGGGGGGGGGGGGGGGGGGTGTCATGCATTAGTATTCACCCCGAACTCCATTTTTCAGAATGCACCACGCCCTTCAAACATGGCCACCATGGACTACAACTCATAGTTTCTATCCACATTCACTAGATATGAGCAATCGCATGCTCTGGTTAGCTACTCTACTAATAGGCTATTAGCTCATATACTGTGAATAGAGAAAAACAAAATGGCAGAGCGTGTTGCTGAACCAACCGAGGATGAAATAAAAACTCTACTCGAAAACAAACCTCCAAAAAATACAAAACAGCAACATAATATGGAATGAAAGTATTTGATGGTAAGAGCTTTTTTTCCCAAGAATCATTATAGAATTTTTCACAAATTGCTACTGTCATTTTGCCGGTTTGTTTACATTCTAAGCTGAAATAATTGTCAGATATTTTGAATAAAGTTTTTATGCAGGCACCTTATATCAGCTCATGTACGACTTGATTTCGTGGAATAACTGTGTAAATATATAATATATGAGTATGACGCATGTGCCAAATTTCTTTAGTTTTCAAGTATCATAAATTCCTCAAAAACAAATGAATGAGCCAACAACAATGGCAACTCTTGGGCCCTAATTATAATCTTTATGGAAATGGAAACAATAGTGTCCTTGCACTGCTGGTGCAGGCACCTTCCAGTGGATACCTGAGGCCCTGCACCTCCAGTGTTCAAGCCCTAAATATCTTGAATATAGCTGAGTTTATATACAGTTGTGGTCAGAAGTTTACATACAGTGACATGAATGTCATCTTGGATATGAATTTCATGGCAATATTTGGGCTTTCAGTAATTTCTTTGAACTGTCCTTTTTCTGTGGCAGAATGATTGTATAGCATATATCTTTAATTAAAAAAAACCTACTAGAATCTGGTGCACAAGTTTTAATTTTCTTTGGGTTTTCTGAAATCAACACGGGTCAAAATACAGGGTCAAAAATGTACATACGCTCACTTAGATTATTAATTCAGAGGTGCTGAAACTTCCAAAATGTTTCTTTTCTTGCCAAGGCCTCTTAACTTCCTGTTAGTGATCATGACTGACTACAGCTGGTAGCTTTTCTGTGCCTTCATAAAAAGTGTTTGTTTACAGCACTCATTGGATTGACCAACACACAGTAAAATGGGAAAGTCTAAGGACCTCCATGCAGATCTGAGAAAGAGGATCACAGATATACACAACTCCGGAATGTCTCTTGGAGCCATTTCTAAACAACTGCAAATTCCAAGATCAGTTCAAACAATTGTATCCAAGTTATTGTGAGGTGTAGTCACTTTGCCAAGCCATTTTGGTTCAAGAAAACCCAAACTGTCACCCTCAGCTGAAAGGAAATTGGTTCGGATGGTCAGGAACAACCCAGGAACCACCATGGCACAGCCCTGCCATGAACTGGAAGCTGATGGATCACTGTCTACAGTTCAGTGAGTTTTATATCACCATGGACTAAGAGGCTGCTATCCAAGAAATAACCCCCTTTTCCAAAATTGACACTTTCAAGCTTAAATAAAGTTTGAAGCTGACCACACAGACAAAGAAAAAGCCTTCTGGAGGAAAGCTGTAAGGTCAGATGAGACAAAGATTGAGTTGTTTGGCCACAGTGACCACCATGTACAGCTGTACCAGCTGGTGGTGGTGGTGGTGGTAGGATCATCATGTTTTTGGGCTGTTTTGCTGGCAGTGGAACTGGTTCATTGCACAAAGTGGATGGAATAATGAAGAAGGTGGACTACCTCAGAATTCTTCAGCATAAACCATCAGAAACTTGAACATGGCTTGGGAGTTACAACAGGACAATGAACCCAAACATGCATCAGAGCTGGTTGTGGAGGATAAAGCAGGCTAACATTAAGTTTAAAACAAGTCCTGACTTCAACGCTATTGAAAATATATGGACTGTGCTTATAAGTCGAGTCCATGCCAAGAAAAAAAAAAGCTTAATTGAACTCTACCAATTCTACCATGAAGAGTCGTGAAATATTCAACCCAACCAGAATTCTGCCAAAGCTTGTTCATGGTAAACAAAATGTTTAATTAAGGTGAATCTTGTGAAGAGATATTTTACCCAAATATTAGGTGTGCTGTATGTACAGTGGTGCTTGAAAGTTTGTGAACACTTTAGAATTTTCTATATTTCTGCATAAATATGACCTAAAACATCAGATTTTCACACAAGTCCTAAAAGTAGATAAAGAGAACCCAGTTAAACACATGAGACAAAATATTATACTTCATCATTTATTTATTGAGGAAAATGATTCAATATTACATAACTGTGAGTGGCAAAAGTATGTGAACCTTTGCTTTCGGTATCTGGTGTGACCCCTTGTGCAGCAATAATTGCAACTAAACATTTCCGGTAACTGTTGATCAGTCCTGCACACCGGCTTGGAGGAATTTTAGCCCATTCCTCTGTACAGAACAGCTTCAACTCTGGGATGTTGGTGGGTTTCCTCACATGAACTGCTTGCTTCAGGTCCTTTCACAACATTTCGATTGGATTAAGGTCAGGACTTTGACTTGGCCATTCCAAAACATTAACTTTATTCTACTTTAACCATTTTTTGGTAGAATGACTTGTGTGCTTAGGGTCGCTGTCTTGCTGCATGACACACCTCCTCTTCAGATTCAGTTCATGGACAGATGTCCTGACATTTTCCTTTAGAATTCGCTGGTATAATTCAGAATTAATTGTTCCATCAATAATGGCAAGCCGTCCTGGCCCAGATGCAGCAAAACAGGCCCAAACCATGATAATACCACCACCATGTTTCACAGATAATAATAATAATAATAATAATAATAATAATAATAATAATGCAGGGTTTTCCTTTCTCCAAACATAACGCTTCTCATTGAAACCAAAAATTTCTCTTTTGGTCTCATCCGTCCACAAAACATTTTTCCAATAGCCTTCTGGGTTGTCCACGTGATCTTTATCAAACTGCAGATGAGCAGCAATGTTCTTTTTGGAGAGCAGTGGCTTTCTCCTTGCAACCATGCCATGCACACCATTGTCGTTCAGTGTTCTCCTGATGGTGGAATCATGAATATCAACATTGGCGAATGTGAGAGAGGCCTTCAGTTGCTTAGAAGTTACCCTGGTGATCTCACCGACTATTACATGCCTTGCTCTTGGAGTAATCTTTGTTGGTGGACCACTCCTGGGGAGGGTAACAATGGTTTTGAATTTCCTCCATTTGTACACAATCTGTCTGACTGTGGATTGGTGGAGTCTAAACTCTTTAGAGATGGTTTTGTAACCTTTTCCAGCCTGATGAGCATCAACAATGCTTTTTCTGAGGTCTTCAGAAATCCCCTTTGTTCATGCCATGATACACTTCCACAAACATGTGTTGTGAAGATCAGACTTTGACAGAGCCCTGTTATTTAAATAAAACAGGGTGCCCACTCACACCTGATTGTCATCCCCTTGATTGAAAACACCTGACTCTAATTTCACCTTCAAATTAACTGCTAATCCTAGAGGTTCACATACTTTTGCCACTCACAGAGACGTAATATTGGATAATTTTCCTCAATAAATAAATGACCAAGTATAATATTTTTGTCTCATTTGTTTAACTGGGTTCTCTTTATCTACTTTTAGGACTTGTGTGAAAATCTGATTATGTTTTAGGTCATATTTATGCAGAAATATAGAAAATTCTAAAGGGTTCACAAACTTTCAAGCACCACTGTATAATTTTGACCCTGTGCTGATTTCAGAAAACCCAAAGACAATTAAAACTTGTGCACCAAATACTGTTTTTTTAATTAAAGATGTATGCTGTACATTCTGCCACAGAAAAAGAACAGTTCAAAGAAATTACTGAAAGCCCAAATATTGCCATGACATTCATATCCAAGATGACATTCACATCACTGTATGTAAACTTCTGACCACAACTGTATATATTTTTAAGATAATTCATTCAAATATGATATGCAAATATTAGATCCATGTACTCATTTCAAGCTTTCATTTCTCTTATTCTGTTCTTATTCTTGGCAGATAATTCAAATAAATTGAATAATGTCATATCTGCACTGGAGTCCGTGCCATACTCCAGTTCCCAGAATGCACCATGACCTACAAACATGGCTGCCATGGACTATAACACCTATATACCATGTTCATTGTCATATTCACAATCACCAGACTTCTGATCACACACGTCTGTTCCACATAAGACCAAGCACAAACATTTTTTGTGAAGTACATGTTCAGTGTGGTTTCTGCCTGATTTTACCAAGCCATGTGTTATCGTGTTGCATTCCAGGATTTGACTTTGCTTTTTACGTTGATGTACATATTTTTTTTCCATTTGATATCCTGTTTTCACATTGCCTGATTTATCTGCCTGTCCCTGACTATGACTTGGAATGAAGTTTTGGATTTGTCTGCCCTGTCTTTTAATAAACTCTCTTTACTGCATTTGCATCTGCCTCCTGATCATAACTGACAACTTTTTTTTTTTCTAGAAATAAATGCTTATAATTAAAAAAATTATCTGGAAATAGGTTTTATCTTATTTTTGGTTTATTGTTCTTATAATAGGAAATACTAGTTAAATGTGACAATATTCAAAGTATTTCCACTTGCTAAGATGTATTTCATTGTGCATAATGACAGTTGGGCAGTGGTGGCTCAAGCCCTAGGTTATTGGTCAGAAGGTCAGTGGTTCAAGACCCAGCACTGCCATTGTTGAACTATCAACTTATCTAACTTATCTATTAACTATCAGCTAGAAGAAATGTGGTTTTGGAAAAAAAAAAATCCTGACTTGAAGTTGAATCATAAAAAAATTAACAGTAGAACTCATGACTAATAATGAAAATAAGAGAATTTACACACACATACAAAGGGAGGAGAACTCACAATATTGGGACAAAACAGCTCTGTGGCCATAAGAAAACCACTTGTTAGTGAGACTAATCAGGAGAAAAGGTTTCAATTTGTTAAGGAGCATAAAGATTGGACTCTGAAGCAATGGGATAAAGGTCATGTGGTCTGAGGAATCCAGATTTCAGGGTAAAAAGGGAAGTACATGAAGCGATGCACCCATCATGCATCATGGCCACTGCCCAAGCCTCTGGAGGCAGTGTTGTGATCTGGGGTTGATTCAGTTGGTTAGGTCGAGGTTCAGCATCATTATGGGGCAATAAAATGAAGCCAGATGATGACCTGTACTGACTGACCAGGTTCACATCAACTGATTTTTTTTTTTCTTCCCTGATGGCATGTGAATAAAATTAGGGTTCAAATAGTGAAAGAGTGGTTCAGGGAGCATGAGGAATCATTTTACACATGAATTAACCATCACAGAGTCCTGACCTTAACCCCACTGAAAGACTTTGGAATGCTGTGTTTCTCAACCACTGGGTCAGAGCACTTTCTAGTGGGCCGCAATCCCTCCCCCCCAAGTTGAAGCTAATTTTTACTCATAGTAGAGTACAATTGCTGGTTTGCATTTGATGTCACATCTGCCTCATTAAGCTACGGTCATACTACAGCTCACGATGCTTTGCAATGGCTTATCAATGAAAATGAGGCATTTTGGTGGCGATGCATGGTGATATACATGTGAGCTAAAAGTTGTGGTCACACAACATGCGAACACTTGACTGTCACGCCTTCATACACTTGAATCTGGTGCAGCTCGAGCGGCCTTGCTCACTCACGGAGTGCACTGTGCGCACACTTGGGACCCGGTTGTTATGGGAAACACCTGATTTGAGCACAATCAGCATGTGCAGATACAGACGCTGTTTTCACGTAGGCTTTGTGAAGTATCATTATCACTGTCACGTTTGTTTCTAGCCATGTTTATAACACTGTTTAACTACTCTGATTCTGCTTTCATTTTTGTAAATATCAGACCTGCTAATAAACACTCTTCCTGCACTTGGATACGTCTACTGCCGTCTATCTTGTTGTGTCCTGATCCCCAGATCTTTAACCCAGCCACATATAAAAAGTTGTACGCCTCCATGCTCTTCCAGGTTTTTATCTGTTTGACCATGTAGAATGATGTCTGCAGCACCAGGTAGTTTGAGATGTCGGGGAGCTCAATGGATGGATAATTTTCCAACTCATAGGAAAAATCCTTCTTTGTTAGCGTGTAAGGATCTATCCCACTGAGCAGTTTCTATATCCACTTCTTTTGAGTGTACTTCTTGGTTTTAATAACTTGTTTGTTTTCTTTACACAAACATGGCAATAAGTTCTTGTGTTAATCAACCTGACTCCATTTCGGATCATTAATCCCTTTTGACTGAGAATGCCCTGCATGCATGGTTTTATGTTGGCTTCTGATACATACATACAGTTTTAAATACAATACCTACAATTAAAAACAATTTGTTTTTATTGCATTTATTTAATTCCTGGGCTCCCATCTGTAACAGGGAGTGAGTGATGTTGCATCCTACTAATACACTTTACAATAGATTATTAGATTGTAATTGAATAGAGGAGCCAAAATAATTGGGGATATTTTTTAACGGGCCCCGACTTGTTACAAATATGAATAGGTGGGCCTTGCAGTAGAAACGGTTGAGAACCCCTGCTGTAGAAGACTTTACAGAGTGATTTGACTCCCCAGTCATCAAGTTGGGATCTCTGCGAATACAATTTTGGATAGAAATAAATGTTGTGACATTTGCATAAGGTTGTTGAAACAATGCCACAGCAAATGCAGGCCAAAATCAACCAAAAGGAAGTCCAGTGAAATATTGGAGGGTGTGACTTTTTTTTTTTTTTGGCCATGCAGTGTATGTGAACACTGGATGTTTTATTGGAAATAGGCCATTTGCCTAATATATAAAGGATTAGGATTAAGCCAGATGACTCAAATGACGATGAAGTCTTGAAGTCAGCTAGCTCTGACAGTATGTGTGAAATGATATGTCACGTGATGTGTTGCAGTGTTAATAAGAATGTCAGGATCTGCTCCATTTTCAAAAAGACTGGTGTTCTTCAAAATACCTACTGGATCATTGTCTATATGTCACCTATAATTCACAAATAACACACACAAAAGTCACAAACATACAAACACAAGTGTCTCTGTAACAGAAGAGTTTCTAATAACAAAAGCACTAAGGCCTCTGGCATCAATAATTAAGAGCGCCTGCCAAGTGAACAGGACACATACGAATATGACTGACCTCTGTATGCTCAGACAGACGATACACACATCCAAATGTATACAGACATTTATGTGTACATTCCAGGAGTGTGTTCCTTTAGAACTGCCATCTCATACACCACTACTATCACATACTCAGCAACAAAGCAGCATTCTTACTCATCTCTCTCTCTCTCTCTCTCTCACTTTCATTATCACATGCTCTCTGTTTCTCCCACTAATATGCTCTTTTTTCCTCCTACACACCCAGGCTGACACACAGATGAACATGCATACATAATACGTTATGTGTTAATGTTTGTGTCTGGCTAAAACAAATAAAAATTGATTTTCAGAGATGAATTGATTTTATAGCCCACAGTCTTAATGCATAATCATCTATCAATCTGTTACATGGGATCCTGTATGAAAATGGATTATATTGCAATTGTGTGTGTGTGTGTGTGTGTGTGTGTGTGTGTGTGTGTGTGTGTGAAAAAGGTTGGCCGAGACACTCACCGTCTCCCTATCTGACGTCCTTCTCAGCTCTAACCTCTTCGAATACAGACAGTGAGGCTCGATTAATAATGGAACAGCTCCTATAATGCTCTGAAAAGGAAATGAAAATATTCTCCTGCTGACAGTAGCAACAGCAACGCCGAAAAAAAGGAGGAGGAGGAGGGGTTGTGAGAAGGACAAAAATGACCGCTGATAATAAATAAGGAAAGAAAGATCAAGGAAGAAGACTTAAATCTTGCACAGCCCTTGTTGTCACTCCAGTAAGTGGGTTTATTCCCAGTCTCTGTGGTCTACAGCCGCTCACTCTGCCACGGGTCTGTGCTGGTATGCTGCTGAAACCAGAAAGCGTGCCTTGTGTGTGTGTGTGCGCGCGCGTCCATGCGTGCGTAGGTGTGTGGATGCCTGCCTGTGTGTATCTCTTCAAGTGCAAGCTGTCCTTGGGACAGCCTCGGCTGTGTCTGTGTGTGTGTGTGCGCGTTCGTGTGTGTTCAGCAGGAGTACGTGCAAGACTTGGTTTGTTGAAGATAGCAACATTAGATAATGCTGTGGTAGAAAGGAGAAAATGTTAAGGTAGGAAAGGTGAAGGCAGAATATGTGTTGTGTGCACTTGTGCTAAAAACAAAGTCAAAGTTTATTTTTTATAGCGCTTTTAACAATCGACATTGTCGCAAAGCAGCTTTAGAGAATTTTAATGACTTTAAACATGAACTAATTTTATCCCTAATCTATCCCCAATGAGCAAGCCTGAGGCGACAGTGGCAAGGAAAAACTCCCTCAGACGACATGAAGAAGAAACCTCGAGAGGAACCAGACTCAAAAGGGAACCCATCCTCGTTTGGGTGATAACAGACAACATGATTATAACATTTTTAACATTTTCAACATGAAGTCTGTTTCGTTGTTATAACTCTTCACTGATGGAAAGTTGATTGCAAAACTGTTCATGACAACTGCAGTCCTAACGTTAGCAAGTCAACTGTAGTCCTCAGCCATAAAAAGCATTACTGTAAGTGTTCAGAGCATCTTCCAAGTGTGACTTTCATCTGTCCATATGGGGCCGTCCTCCACAGTAACGATGTGATGAGACTCCAGCCAGACATAGGGGATCAGGATGGAGCAGGCAGGTCCGAGGAGCAGAAGAGGTCAGCATCTCGAGCTCAGGATTGACATGTAACTCAGAGGGATAGACGGGGGGAACACAGGTTAAGTATGCCCAATCTTACCTGATGAATAGGAACAGTATACATTTTGCGCTGAGTGCAAGCAGGGACTCCAGCAAAACTAACTATGACAGCATAACTAAAAGGGGAGAGCCAGAAGGTAACACAGGCATGAGGGTGCCCCGGGACATAAAGCAGCCAGCCACTACACCGTCAACAAACTCGAGTGAGCAAGTGAGTGGGGGACTGACAGCATCCATCCATCCCAGGCAGTTTACCAAACACTATGTCTGAGGACCCTCCAGATCTACAGTCGTGCTTGAAAGTTTGTGAACCCTTGAGAATTTTCTGTATTTCTGCATAAATATGACCTAAAACATCATCAGATTTTCACACAAGTCCTAAAAGTAGATAAAGAGAACCATGTTAAACAAATGAGATAAAAATATTATACTCAGTCATTTATTTATTGAGGAAAATTATCCAATATTACATATCTGTGAGTGGCAAAAGAATGTGAACCTCGAGGATTAGCAGTTAATTTGAAGGTGAAATTAGAGTCAGGTGTTTTCAATCAATGGGATGACAATCAGGTGTGAGTGGGCACCCTGTTTTATTTAAAGAACAGGGATTCTTTAAATCCACCTGTTTGTAGAAGTGTATCATGGCATGAACAAAGGAGATTTCTGAGAGGTTACAAAACTATCTCTAAAGAGTTTGGACTCCACCAATCCACAGTCAGACAGATTGTTTACAAATGGAGGAAATTCAAGACCATTGTTACCCTCCCCAGGAGTGGTCGACCAACAGAGATCACTCCAAGAGCAAGGTGTGTAATAGTCGGCGAGGTCACAAAGGACCCCAGGGTAACTTCTAAGCAACTGAAGGCCTCTCTCACATTGGCTAATGTTAATGTTCATCAGAACACTGAATGACAATGGTGTGCATGGCAGGGTTGCAAGAAGAAAGCCACTGTTCTCCTAAAAGAACATTGCTGCTTGTCTGCGGTCTGCTAAAGATCACATGGACAAGCCAGAAGGCTATTGGAAAAATGTTTTGTGGATGGATGAGACCAAAATAGAACTTTTTGGTTTCAATAAGAAGCATTATGTTTGGAGAAAGGAAAACACTGCATTCCAGCATAAGAACCTTATCCTCTACTGGTACAAAAATTGTGTCTGTATCGGGTTCTGATGTAGGTTTTACTGACCACAGGTTGATTGAGTGTTGTCTCAGTGTGCCACCTTCTAAACTTCCTCTGCGTTCTACTGTCTCTTTCTGTAATCTTTCTTCTATTGATGTGCATTCTTTCTCTGCCTCTCTCCTTTCTTCTTTTTATAAATTTGCTGAGGTTTCCTCTCCTGATGATACAGTTGCTATTTACAATAATACTATATCTAACACACTTAACACTTTCGCTTCCCTTAAAACTAGACAGGTCTCTGCAAATCGCGCCTCTCCTTGGTTCACCTCTGAGCTTAGGGCCATGAAGGCCAAGGGAAGGCGGCTAGAGCGCCTTTATAAGAAAACTGGCCTTACTATTCATCTTTCACTCTTCTCTGAACACATCACAAAGTATAAGGATGCTCTTAATGCTGCTCGATCCTCCTACTATGCTAACATCATTAAGAGTTGCAATCATAGACCCAAAACTTTGTTTAATACAATAAATAAACTTCTTCAGCCTCCTTCCTCAACCACTCCCAGTTCTCCTGCTCAGTGTCAGGCTTTTTTTGGATTTTTTCAGTGATAAAATTGCCAGTATTTACCAACACTTTCATTCTGAAATTCATTCTTCTGTCCCGCTAGTAGCTCTCTCTCATAAAGCTGACTGCTGTCTCTCTGCTTTCTCTCCTGTTGATTCTTTTAAAGTATCGGAAATTATAACTAAGTCCTCCTCCTCATCATGTTTGTTGGACCCTGCACCCACTGCACTTCTTAAATCTTGTGTATCTGCTATCTCCCCTTATATTGCTCATTTGATTAATCAGTGTTTTGCTTTAGGCACTGTTCCCATCTCCCTCAAAATTGCTTCAGTTACACCAATACTAAAGAAACCTGGTCTAGATTCTCTTTCACTGTCCAATTACAGACCCATTTCAAATCTCCCTTTTCTAGCTAAAGTAACGGAGAGAGTTGTAGCCTCTCAGCTTCATACTTTCCTTGCTCAAAATGATCTCTATGAACCCTTTCAGTCAGGCTTTCGTAATATGCATAGCACTGAATCTGCTCTCTTGAGAGTTGTTAATGACCTCCTGCTCTCAACTGATGCTGGTCATCTCAATGTCCTTGTTCTCTTGGACCTCACAGCCGCCTTTGACACCGTACATCATGAGAGACTCATTTCCAGACTATCTTCTTTTGGTATTACTGGCTTAGCTTTATCCTGGTTTCAGTCATATCTAGCAAACAGGCAACAGTTTATTTCTATTGGTGTTCATAAATCATCCACTGCTACTGTTGCTCAAGGTGTGCCTCAGGGTTCTGTCCTTGGTCCCCTTCTTTTTATATTATGTTTCTCCTATAGGCCAGATTATTCATAACCATGGCCTTAACTTTCATTGTTATGCTGATGATATTCAAATCTACATCACTATCACCCCTTCCATAGCCTCTGTTCAGCTGCTAAGGTCTTGCATCACTGACCTTAAGCAATGGCTGTATAAGAACTGCCTTAAACTTAATGCTGGCAAAACGGAGGTTCTATTAGTAGGTACCAAAAGACAGGTTCAGAATTTCTCCAGTTTTACTATTGATGTAGATGGTGTGTCTATTCATCCTTCCCAAGTTATAAAAAACCTTGGAGTTATCTTTGACTCCACCCTTACGTTTGAACCCCATCTTAAACTAATTACTAAGAATGCTTTCTTTCACCTCCGCAATATTGCTCGTCTCCGCCCTTTTCTTTTGGAAACTGATGCCAATATGTTGGTCAATGCATTTATTTTTTCTCGTCTTGACTATTGCAGTTCTCTCTTTTATGGTCTCCCTGCCACATTGCTCAATCGCCTGCAGTACATTCAAAACTCAGCAGCAAGAATCCTCACACTCACCAAGCGCACTGCTCACATCACTCCTGTTTTACAGCAACTGCATTGGTTGCCAGTTATCTCCTGGATCAAATACAAAATCTTGCTGTTAACCTATAAAGCTCTTCATGGTTTCGCTCCTTCCTATCTCTGTGACCTAATTCATTTGTACTGTCCCTCCCGCTCCCTCAGATCTTCTGTCTGTGGACTTCTGACTGTTCCTCATTTTAAATTGGCATCTATGGGTGGCAGATCATTTAGTGTTGCTGCTCCTAAACTTTGGAATTCGTTACCACAATTGCTTCGTGACTGTTCCACACTCTCTTCCTTCAAAGCCAACTTGAAAACTTTTCTCTTTACCTCACACTATTCTTCCTAATTTTTTATTTTTTGGTGGTAACTCTTTTGTAAAGCGACCTTGGGTTTGTGAAAGGCGCTATATAAATTGAACTTATTATTATTATTATTATTATTATTATTATTATTATTATCTGTGAAACATGGTGGTGGTAGTATCATGGTTTGGGCCTGTTTTGCTGCATCTGGGCCAGGACGGCTTGCCATTATTGATGGAACAATGAATTCTGAATTATACCAGTGAATTCTAAAGGAAAATGTCAGGATATCTGTCCATGAACTGAATCTGAAAAGAAGGTGTGTCATGCAGCAAGACAACGACCCTAAGCACACAAGTCGTTCTACCAAAGAATGGTTAAAAAAGAATAAAGTTAATGTTTTGGAATGGCCAAGTCAAAGTCCTGAGCTTAATCCAATCGAAATGTTGTGGAAGGACCTGAAGCGAGCAATTCATGTGAGGAAACCCACCAACATCCCAGAGTTGAAGCTGTTCTGTACAGAGGAATGGGCTAAAATTCCTCCAAGCTGGTGTGCAGGACTGATCAACAGTTACCGGAAATGTTTAATTGCTGTTATTGCTACACAAGGGGTCACACCAGATACTAAAAGCAAAGGTTCACATACTTTTGCCACTCACAGATATGTAATATTGGATCATTTTCCTCAATAAATAAATGACCAAGTAGAATATTTTTGTCTCATGTGTTTAAATGGGTTCTCTTTATCTACTTTTAGGACTTGTGTGAAAATCTGATGATATTTTAGGTCATCTCATCTCATTATCTCTAGCCGCTTTATCCTATTCTACAGGGTCACAGGCAAGCTGGAGCCTATCCCAGCTGACTACGGGCGAAAGGCGGGGTACACCCTGGACAAGTCGCCAGGTCATCACAGGGCTGACACATAGACACAGACAACCATTCACACTCACATTCACACCTACGGTCAATTTAGAGTCACCAGTTAACCTAACCTGCATGTCTTTGAACTGTGGGGGAAACCGGAGCACCCGGAGGAAACCCACGCGGACATGGGGAGAACATGCAAACTCCGCACAGAAAGGCCCTCATTGGCCACGGGGCTCGAACCCGGACCTTCTTGCTGTGAGGTGACAGCGCTAACCACTACAGCACCGTGCCACCCGTTTTAGGTCATATTTATGCAGAAATATAGAAAATTCTAAAGGTTCACAAACTTTCAAGCACCACTGTACTCCTTTACTTTATAAACAATATCAACAAAAGGCTTAACTAAACAGATATGTTTTCAGCCTCTACTTAAACGCTGAGAATGTGTCTGATTCCTGAACACTACTTGGAAGGCTGTTCCATAACTGTGGGGCTTTGTAAGAAAAGGCTCTGCCCCCTGATTACTTCAGGTATTATCTGTTTGAATAGACATGTAAGTAAGGGCTCTAGTATACAAGTTGAGGATTTTGATGCGGAGATTAATGAAAGTAGTTCGATTTCTCTAAGGGGAGTAAAACATTCTAATTGCTGATCTGATGCAGTTATATTGTTAACTACAGGGTCACTTACATTGTCTGAGCTTAAATTAGTAGTTTGAATTTTTTGTCAGATATTCTCAATTTTGTCATTAAAAAAATTCATGAAGTCGTTGCTACTCCATACTGCAGGTGTGCATGTTTCTATAGTAGTCTTATTCCTGGTTAATTTTGCTACAGTATTAAATAGGAATCTAGGATTATCATTATTATAATTATTATTATTATTATACAAAGGGAAATTGAGTGAGGACATAGTCTGTACAGACAGACAGGTGACAGATTAAATGAAAACCTATGGCTGTGTTATTGTGGAGGGGACCATTTGCTGACACGTGTCCTCTTAATGGGAATGGGCACTGCAATTGGAAAGATCTTAGGAATGTATACTTTCCCAAAACAGGTAGCACAGTATCTGTAAATGGCAATGGCTTTTACCTGTAACCTCCACATTATTATATGTTAAGCTATTACTGGAGCTTCCATTCACTTCTCATTTCTCAAGATCACCTCTGAGGGTCTAGAATCAACCCAGACTGTAACAATATATTAAGCAATAATGATGTATTATACTGTATGTAAAACATATTTGTCTCCATGTCTACCTCTTAATCCATCTCTCTCTCTGGCTCTCTCTCACTCTCACACACCACACACATTTCCTTTGTCCATGACTGAAATTATCTGTAGTCTTAAACACTGAGACAATATACATACAGTGATTGCACTGAGACAATATACATACAATGACCTTGCTTGGTTTTAATTATAAGAAATATAAACTGACAAAAATAGGCAAGGGTTAATCTTAAAACGTAATGCACAAATGGACACAACATGGTTTTTAATCCCAACATTTTATGCAGTTGGATCCCTATATGTATAGTAGATTCAAAATAGGGCTAGACAGGGAAATAGAATTGAAGTTATGAATGAAAACAAAATGCAACAAAATTTGAAACAAATAGACCCCTCTATTGTCATTTGCCCTGAAATTGCTGATGAATACTTTCTTTTATTATAGGGAATAAATAGTACTGTTTAACAGTAGATTGTATAAACATGTGGTATCTACTTTAAAAAAAAAAAAGACAAAATATGACAGCAATGGTGGCGGCATGGTGTTGTAGTGGTTAGCGCTGTTGCCTCACAGCAAGAAGGTCCAGGTTTGAGCCCCGTGGCCGGCGAGGGCCTTTCTGTGTGGAGTTTGCATGTTCTCCCCGTGTCCGCGTGGGTTTCCTCTGGGTGCTCCGGTTTCCCCACAGTCCAAAGACATGCAGGTTAGGTTAACTGGTGACTCTAAATTGACCGTAGGTGTGAATGTGAGTGTGAATGGTTGTCTGTGTCTATGTGTCAGCCCTGTGATGACCTGGCGACTTGTCCAGGGTGTACCCCGCCTTTCGCCCGTAGTCAGCTGGGATAGGCTCCAGCTTGCCTGCGACCCTGTAGAACAGGATAAAGCGGCTAGAGATAATGAAATGAATGAATGAAATGACAGCAATGATTTTGAGTAAAATTTTATGAAGTGAACTCTACTGAAAAAAAATCAAGTACAATCATCAAATTATTTATATCCAAATGGCAGCAGCCTTAAAAAAAAACCTGTGGATTTTAGGCATTATTTTAAGTGAAATAATGAATAAATTAACTAATATTACTTGGTTGCATTTAGTAAATATCCATTATTTCACCCAATACATGAAATAAATAAATTAAGCTTTATTTTACAATGCCAATTCCAAAAAAGTTGGGACACTGTGTAAAACACAAGATAAAAAAAAGAATGTGAACATTTGCAAATCATGGAAAACCAATATATCACTGAAAATAGTACAGGGACAACATGTCAAATGTTGAAATTGAGAATTTTTATTGTTTTTTGAAAAGCATATGCTCATTTTGAAGTTGATGTCACCAACACGTTTCAGAAGAGTGGGGACGGGGCAACAAAAGACTGAAAAAGTTGTGTCATGCTAAAAACAAACACCCAAAACAAATTTGGTTCATTGATAACAGATCAGTAACATGATTGGGTATAAAAAGAGCATTCCAGAGAAGCATTCCAGGGAGCATTCCAGAATTCTCTCAGAAGTAAAGATGGGGAGGGGTTCACCGCTCTGTGAAAGACTGTGTGGGCAAACAGTGCATCAATTTAAGAATAATATTCCTCAATATAAAATTGCAAAGAATTTGGGGATCACATCATCTATGCTACATAATATCATTAAAAGATTCAGAGAATCTGGAGAAATCTCTGTATGCAAGAGACAAGGCTGAAAACTGACATTGGATGCCTGTGATCTTCAGGCCCTCAGGTGACACTGCATTAAAAGCAGACACATGTCTTGAGTGGAAATCACTGTATGGGCTCAGGAACACTTCAGAAAACCATTGTCTGTGAAAACAGTTCATTACTGCATCCACAAATGCAAGTTAAAACCAGATATAAACAATATCCAGAAACACCACCACCTTCTCTGGGCCCAAGCTCTTTTATGATAGACTAAGGTGAAGTGGAAAATTGTCCCAAGGTCTGACGGATCAAAATTAGAAATTCTCTTTTGAAGTCATGGACACTACGTCCTCCAGGCTAAAGAAGAGAGCGTCCATCCAGCTTGTTATCAGTGTACAGTTCAAAAGCCAGCATCTGTGATGGTATGAGGGTGCATTAGTGCACATGACATGACATTACAGGCATTTAGCAGATGCTCTTATCCAGAGCAACATACAACATACCTAGAGCAGCCTGGGGAGCAGTTGGGGGTTATGTGCCTTGCTCAAGGGCACTTCAGCCATTCCTGCTGGTCCAAGGACTCAAACTGGTGACCCTTTGGTCCCAAAGCTGTTTCTCTTACCATTAGGCCATGGCCTTCCCCTGAAAGACATGGGTAGCTTGTACATCTGGGAAGGCATCATTCATGCTGAATGATATATACACATTTCAGAGCAATATGCTGCCAACCAGACAAAATCTTTTTCATGGAAGGCCTTCCTTCTTTCAGCAAGACAATGCCAAACCATTTTCTGCACATATTAAAACTGCATGGCTCCATAGTAAAAGAGTCTAGGTGCTAAACTAACTTGGTTGCAGTCCAGACCTGTCTCCCATTTAAAACATATGGCGCATTATGAAGTGCAAAATACGACAAAGGAGACCCCGAACCGTTGAGCAACTGAAACTGTATATCAGGCAAGAATGGGACAACATTTTCTCTTTCAAAACCACAACAATTGGTCTCCTCAGTTCCCAAAAGTTTAGTGTTGTTAAAAGTAAAGGTGATGCAACACAGTGGTAAACATGCCCCTGTCCCAACTGTTTTGAAACATGTTGCTGATATCAAATTCAAAATGAGCATATATTTTTCAAAAAAAACAATAAAATTTATCCGTTTCAACATTTGATACGTTGTGCTATTTTCAGTGAAATATAGGGTTTCCATGATTTGCATGTTATTGCATTCTGTTTATATTTTCCATTTACACAATATCCCAACTTTTTTGGACTTTTGGGTAACTTTTCTGCTTTGCACATTTGAATTAAATTCAGGGTTCCCGCGGGTCCTTAAAAAGTCTTAAAAAGTCTTAAATACAACTTTCGGTTTTCAAGGCCTAAAAATGTCTTAAATTGTTTGGAATGACTGGAATTTTCGAAAGGGAGGTATTAAATTTAATATTGGACCAAACGAGTGAAATGTCTCCATCTGGTTTGGGGTATTTTTTTAACCGTAATTTTAAAAGTGACCAGCGTACCTTTTGGGGGCAGCATTGGTTCTGTGCGTTCTGTGCATTCCGTAGATCAAGAGCTAACGTTAGGAGGCTACTGGAGGAAGTGTGGTGTGGTGGTTGTGAAGAGTGAGAGATGCGCAGGTAGCTTACGTGGGCGGTAGAAAGCGTTGATAATTATGGGAAGATGTCTGTTTAACAAGTGTTTGGGGGGTGACAAATATCCCCAAAATAAGGAGAAGAATCGTTTGCGATAAAAAGCGCTGGATAGCACAAATGTGTTTAAAGATGATAACGCAGCGCTGGGGACACGGCGGACTGGGAAACTGGTTTTTCACAGACACGAGGCGCGTGCGCGTGTGTTAGAGGTCAAGCACTCCAGAGTGAAACGCAGGGGGGTTCGCGCACGCGCACAAGAGTCAGGTGGAAAATGGGGCTTATAGATAATAATAATAATAATAATAATAATGATTAGCATAGGGCGGCACGGTGGTGTAGTGGTTAGCGCTGTCGCCTCACAGCAAGAAGGTCCTGGGTTCGAGCCCCATGGCCGGCGAGGGCCTTTCTGTGCGGAGTTTGCATGTTCTCCCTGTGTCCGCGTGGGTTTCCTCCGGGTGCTCCGGTTTCCCCCACAGTCCAAAGACATGCAGGTTAGGTTAACTGGTGACTCTAAATTAACCGTAGGTGTGAGTGTGAATGGTTGTCTGTGTCTATGTGTCAGCCCTGTGATGACCTGGCGACTTGTCCAGGGTGTACCCCGCCTTTCGCCCGTAGTCAGCTGGGATAGGCTCCAGCTTGCCTGCGACCCTGTAGAACAGGATAAAGCGGCTAGAGATAATGAGAGATGAGATGATTAGCATCATTTTTTACATAATTAAGATTGCTTATTGTACTAAGTTTAATATAAATATATAAACAACATTTATTTCAAAACTCAATTAAAAAGAACTCCAGAAAATACAATAATTCTAAATATAGTACAATATAAATAATTTGTACAAAAAGTTTTTTAGTTTTATTACTTATCGTCTACAACAGTGTTTTTAATATAATAATGAATAATATTAACAACCACAGGGCGGCACGGTGGTGTAGTGGTTAGCACTGTCGCCTCACAGCAAGAAGGTCCTGGGTTCGAGCCCCATGGCCGGCGAGGGCCTTTCTGTGCGGAGTTTGCATGTTCTCCCTGTGTCCGCGTGGGTTTCCTCCGGGTGCTCCGGTTTCCCCCACAGTCCAAAGACATGCAGGCTAGGTTAACTGGTGACTCTAAATTGACCGTAGGTGTGAGTGTGAATGGTTGTCTGTGTCTATGTGTCAGCCCTGTGATGACCTGGCGACTTGTCCAGGGTGTACCCCGCCTTTCGCCCGTAGTCAGCTGGGATAGGCTCCAGCTTGCCTGCGACCCTGTAGAAGGATAAAGCGGCTTGAGATAATGAGATGAGAGATTAACAACCACTAATAATAATTAGTAGTAATAGTAATTATTATTGATTATTAATCATTACTACTTATGAATTAGTGATTAATAAGTACTAGGGATTATTAAATGTTATAAAATTAAGTTATGAAAAATTATTACAAATTATTAAAAAGTACTAATTGGTAGAATACAAACAAATACTCATGGATTATAGATAATTTTTTTAAATAGTGAACACTGCTATAAAATAACTGTACTACTACTACTAATAATAAACAATAATACTACTAGTAATATTTGTTGTTAATGTTATTATTATTATCAGTTCAATTGTTAATCAATGTTCACTATTAAAAACAAATTATTATCTATAATCCATGAATAATTGTTTGTATCACTACTACTACTAATAATAATTACTACTTTTTTAATAATAATTTTAACTAATCTTATAACTCAATTTTATAGCATTTTAATAATCACTAATTATTTATTAGTATAATTTAGTAGTTGATAATAATAATTACTACTTATTATTAAATTGCATTTTGATAATCACTGCTTATTAATTAAGTAGTAATTAATAATACTGAATTATAATTGCTACTCTATTAATTATTAATTAATATAACTAATAAGTAGTGATTATTAAAATGTTATAAAATTGAGTTAATTTTTTAATTATTATTAAAAAAGTAGTTATTATTATTATTATTAGTAGTAGTAGTAGTAGTAATACAAACAATTATTCATGGATTATAGATAATAATTAATGATTATTTTTGAATAATGAACATTGATATAACAATTGCACTGATAATTAGTTTACAGTTATTACAACACATTGATTAATATTGATAATGGTTATGAAAGGTGACAGTTGTTTTTCTGTGTTTAATGTAACGCTCCGATGATTGTATGACTGCATAAACAGGTTTATGCTGTTACCTACTATAATGCAGAAGATACTCGAGAACTTCCTCAGCCAGCTGTATACTGTATGACACAGACTGATTTTGCTGTCGGACACAAAATCACACATCATCAAAGATAATCTTTGGGGATTGAAATAATGCCGGCTAAGGTTGTTCAGCTGGTTCTACTTGCCGTTTATTGTTTTCGTTTTTGAAATGATTCATGGTGTTTTCTCCAGTAAACACCAGTCTTCTCCTTGCTGCTACAGTAGTTCTGCAGGCCCAAAACACACGACTTTGCTTCAGCTGTTTGCATGTCTAACAGTTGCCATTGATGCACCCTGTTGTTCACCAATTGTGTGCATTCTTTTTAAAGTTAGTAAAAAAACTATTGCAGAAAACAGTTATAAGTTGTCGTATTTATCATTTTCTTTGCCATGGTACAGTCTTAAATTTTTCATTTAGAGGTCTTGAAAAGGTCTTAAAAGTCTTTAAATTTGTACTTGAAAAATGTGCAGATACCCTGTAAATGCACAACAGTGTAATAATTAAAGCAGTAAAACAATCTAAAACATATGATAACATTAAAGAAGCAGCCCAGTTGTCCATCCATCCATTATCTGTAGCTGCTTATCCTGTTCTACAGGGTCACAGGCAAGCTGGAGCCTATCCCAGCTGACTATGGGCGAGAGGCGGGGTACACCCTGGACAAGTCACCAGGTTATCTCAGGGCTGACACACAGAGACAAACAACCATTTGCACTCACATTCACACCTACAGTCAATTTAGAGCTACTAATTAACCTAAACTGCATGTCTTTGGACTGTGCGGGAAACCGGAGCACCCGGAGGAAACCCACGCAGACATGCGCATTCTGTGCGACGTACTTCCTGGTTTCCGAGTTGTTTGCGATGAGTCTTTTTTCCATGACTGTTGGCGTTAATCACTAATCTTTTATTTTCTCTACAAATAATTTTCCAGTATTCTTTTAATTTTTTATTGTACTTTCACTTTCGCTTTCCTTTTTCTGCATTTTTTTTTGGAAGAACGCCAAGACCAGAAGCTTTTTTTTCTCCTCCTGCGTAAAGACCACAAGCGGAGGCCATCCACATCAGATCTGCTTTAATATCAACAGATAATTTTTAACAGATTAAGGTACGTGAATCTTTTCATCATGGCACACCTTCAACTTGTTCAGTGTGCTGAGTGCAGGATGTTTAGTCATTCTTCCTCCATCGTGAATGGCAGCTTTATTTGTGAAAAGTGCAGATTAGTTAGCTCTCTGACGGAGAAGATTGCAGCTTTAGAAGTGCATATCCAGGCTTTAGAGAAGGCTAGTGAGAATAACAGTGTAGTTTCTGCAGGGGAAAGTCTGCATGCCCTAGTTAGTAATCCCCCAACTCCAGCATTAGAGCCCTTACAGCGGGACAAATGGGTGACAACTTGGCAGCATAAGTGTAGAGCCAAAGCTACCGCTGAGGGTTGCCCACAGGAGCACCACTCCTCTCCGCTTCATGTGTCGAACAGGTTTGCTCTCCTTAGTGATGCACTTCATATGGCATGTGAAATTAGCCAGGCCTTTAGGGGCACCAGCAACTTTAGTCAGGTGTATACCGGGAGCCAGGGCACCAGACATAACATGTAATATTAGGGTCCTAGGCAAGCACAGGTTCTCAAAGATAGTTATCCATGTAGGAGCTAATGATATACACCTTTGCCAGTCTGAGGTTACTAAGAGTAACTTGGTAGAGATGCTAAATTAGCGAAGGCGATGTGCGATGCTGTAGTATGCTCTGACCCCATCCCAATAGGGTGCAGTAATATAGCTTATAGCAGGTTATGGTCGCTGAACTGCTGGTTGTCCGGGTGGTGCTCTGAAAACAGTGTGGGCTTTCTAGATAATTGGGCTAATTTTGAGGGCACTGCTGGCCTGTTAGAGCGGGACGGTATCCATCCCACTTGGGAAGGTGCTGCTCTCATTTCTTGCAGCATAGGTCATAGTCTCAGAACAGGGCTAGTTAACTTCTGACAATCCAGAGTCAAGGCCAGGGAGCAGATGAACAGGCTAAACTGACTGTCTGCTAGCTGCACAGAGTCATCACTCAGGATCCACTACATCAAGACTGTGTCTGTTCCCCGAGCTAAACAAAAAAGTAGAAATACTCAGAGAGTTTGTTCCAGTAACCTAATCAATATAAAATTAGATCATACTTACTGTACAGCTGCTGCCAGCGCCTTTGATCTAAAGGTGGGGCTATTTAAATATTAGATCTCTTACATCTAAAGTGCTAATGGTTAACGAACTTATTACTGATCAGGAGTTTAATGTAGTGTTTGACTGAAACATGGATTAAGCCAAATGAATATATAGCATTAAATGAAGCTAGTCCTCCTGGATACAGTTATATACACCAGCCTTGTCTAACTGGCAGAGGAGGAGGCGTTGCGGTTATTTATAATGATTATGTAGGTGTAACACACAAACCTGGTTATAAATTTAATACATTTGAAGTTCTTCATACTCATATAATGTATGTAGCCTCAAAAAATAAGTCTACCCAGTTAATTCCGTTACTTACTATTTACAGGCCCCCGGGGACATATTCTGAGTTTCTTTCTGAATTTGTAGATTTTATCTCAGACCTGGTTATTTCTTTAGACAAAGCTTTAGTTGTCGGAGATTTTAATATTCACTTCGATAACCCAGAAGACCCTTTGAAAATAGCGTTTGTGTCCATTTTAGATTCAGTAGGGGTTAATCAGAGTGTCATAGGACCGACCCATAATGGTGGTCACACTCTCGATCCAGTACTAACATTCGAGTTAAACATGGAAAATATAGTCAAACTTCCACAGTCTGAAGTTATCTCAGATCATTATCTCATCTCATTCAAAATATGTCTGAGTAATAATATATGCACCTACCACACTACTGTATTAAATGTACATTCACGCCAACTACTGCACAGAGCTTTATAAATGATCTCCCACAGTTACAGTGCCTTGCAAAAGTATTCATACCCCTTGAACTTTTTCACATTTTTCCACCTTACAACCACAAACTTAAAAGTTTTTTATTGAGATTTTATGTGATAGACCAACACAGAGTAGCACATAATTGTGAAGTGAAACGAAAATGATAAATGGTCTTCAACATTTTAAACAAATAAAAATCTGAAAAATGTGATGTGCATTAGTATTCAGCCCCCCTGCGTCAATACTTTGTAGAGCCACCTTTTGCTGCAATTACAGCTGCAAGTCTTTTGTGGTATGTCTCTATCAGCTTTGCACATCTAGACACTGAAATTTTTGCCCATTCTTCTTTGCAAAATAGCTCAAGCTCAGCCAGATTGGATGGAGAGCATCTGTGAACAGCAATTTTCAAGTCTTGCCACAGATGCTCATTGGTCTGGACTTTGACTGGGCCATTCTAACACATGAATATTCTTTGATCTAAACCATTCCATTGTAGCTCTGGCTGTATGTTTAGGGTCATTGTCTTGCTGGAAGGTGAATCTCCTTCCCAGTCTCAAGTCTTTTGCAACCTCCAACAGGTTTCCTTCCAGGATTGCCCTGTATTTAGCTCCATCCATCTTCCCATCAACTCTGACCAGCTTCCCTGTCCCTGCTGAAGAAAATC
Organism: Neoarius graeffei; assembly: GCF_027579695.1. NCBI lineage: Eukaryota > Metazoa > Chordata > Actinopteri > Siluriformes > Ariidae > Neoarius > Neoarius graeffei. The sequence continues at coordinate 13,837,814 of NC_083589.1, read as the reverse complement.
ATCCCCATAGCATGATGCTGCCACCACCATGTTTCACAGTGGGGATGGTGTGTGCAAGGTGATGAGCAGTGTTAGTTTTCCGCCACACATAGCGCTTTGAATTTAGGCCAAAAAGTTCAACTTTGGTCTCATCTGACCAAAGCACCTTCTTCCACATGTTTGCTGTGTCCCCTACATGGCTTCTTATGCCTGTCTTTCAACAATGGCTTTCTTCTTGCCACTCTTCCGAAAAAGCCAGATTTGTGGAGTGTACGACTTATAGTTGTCCTGTGCACAGATTCTCCCACCTGAGCTATGGATTTCTGCAGCTCCTCCAGAGTGATCATGGACCTCTTGGCTGCTTCTCTGACCAGTGCTGTCCTTGCTCGCTCTGTCAGTTTAGGTGGACAGCCATGTCTTGGTAGGTTTGCAGTTGTGCCATACTTTTTCCATTTTTGAATGATGGATTGAACAATGCTTCTTGAGATGTTCAGAGCTTGGGATATTTTTTTATAACCTAACCCTGCTTTAAACTTCTCCAGAACTTTATCCCTGACCTGTCTGGTAAGTTCTTTGGTCTTCATGATGCTGTTTGTTCTTCATTGTTCTCTAACAAACCACTGAGGCCTTCACAAAACAAGTGTATTTATGCTGAGAGTAAATTACACACAGGCAATTGATTGCACTGGATTATATTTAGAGCTATCAGAGGACAGGGGGCTGAATACTAATGCACACCACATTTTTCAGATTTTTATTTGTTTAAAATTTTGAAGACCATTTATCATTTTTGTTTCACTTCACAATTATGTGCTACTCTGTGTTGGTCTATCACATAAAATCTCAATAAAAAAAACTTTTAAGTTTGTGGTTGTAAGGTGGAAAAATGTGAAAAAGTTCAAGGGGTATGAATACTTTTGCAAGGCACTGTACAGTGGTGCTTGAAAGTCTGTGAACCCTTTAGAATTTTCTCTATTTCTGCATAAAGACATCATCAAACTTTCACACAAGTCCTAAAAGACATCATCAGACTTTCACACAAGTCCTAAAAGTAGTTGAAGAGAACCCAGTTAAACAAATGAGACAAAAATATTATACTTGGTCATTTATTTATTGAGGAAAATGATCCAATATTACATATCTGTGATTGCAATTAGCAGTTAATTTGAAGGTGAAATTAGAGTCAGGTGTTTTCAATCAGTGGGATGACAATCAGGTGTGAGTGGGCCCCCTGTTTTATTTAAAGAACAGGGATCTATCAAAGTCTGATCTTTGCGACACATGTTTGTGGAAATCTATCATGGCATGAACAAAGGAGATTTCTGAGGACCTCAGAAAAAGCGTTGTTGATGCTCATCAGGCTGGAAAAGGTTACAAGTCTATTTCTGAAGAGTTTGGATGCCACCAATCCACAGTCAGACAGATTGTGTACAAATGGAGGAAATTCAAGACCATTGTTACCCTCCCCAGGAGTGGTCGACCAAGAAAGATCACTCCAAGAGCAAGGCGTGTAATAGTCGGCGAGGTCACAAAGGACCCCAGGGTAACTTCTAAGCAACTGAAGGCCTCTTTCACATTGGCTAATGTTAATGTTCATCAGGAGAACACTGAACAACAATGGTGTGCATGGCAGGGTTGCAAGAAGAAAGCCACTGCTCTCCAAAAAGAACATTGCTGCTCGTCTGCAGTTTGCTAAAGAGTACGTGGACAAGCCAGAAGGCTATTGGAAAAATGTTTTGTGGACGGATGAGACCAAAATAGAACTTTTTGGTTGAAATGAGAAGCGTTACTGTATGTTTGGAGAAAGGAAAACACTGCATTCCAGCATAAGAACCTTATCCCATCTGTGAAACATGGTGGTGGCAGTATCATGGTTTGGGCTTGTTTTGCTGCATCTTTGCAATATTTTGCTGCATCTTTGCTACATTTTGCAATATTTTTGTTTAATTTGTTTAACTGGGTTCGCTTTATCTACTTTTAGGACTTGTGTGAAAATCTGATATTTTAGGTCATCTTTATGCAGAAGTAGAGAAAATTCTAAAGGGTTCACAAACTTTCAAGCACTATTGTATATTTTTGATCCTGTACGTATAATTTTGACCCTGTGTTGATTTCAGAAAACCCAAAGAAAATTAAAACTTGTGTACCAAATTCTGGTGGGTTTTTTTAATTAAAGACGGATGCTGTACATTCTGCCACAGAAAAAGAACAGTTCAAAGAACTTACTGAAAGCCCAAATATTCCCATGACATTCATGTCCAAGATGACATTTACGTCACTGAATGTAAACTTCTGACCACAACTGTATATATTTTGAAGATAATTCATTCAAATATGATATGCAAATATTAGCTCCATGTACTCATTTCAAGCTTTAATCTCTTATTCTGTTCTTATTCTTGGCAGATAATTCAAATAAATTGACTAATGTCATATCTGCACTAGAGTCCGAAATATAGAAAATTCTAAAGGGTTCACAAACTTTCAAGCACCACTGTAAATTATCAGGTCGTGAAGGTGAAAAATGCCAGACAGCTAGCATTTGCTGTTTTTTCAAGTATTATAGCTCTCCTCCATTGATGAAAATAGCAGTCAGCACATGCATATCAGCAAAAACATACATTAATTCCAATCTGACCGACCTCGTGCATGTCACATGACAACGAATCGGATACATATCCAATCTAGAACCATATATGCAACTGAGTCAAATCTGATTTGAAAAGATTAGATTTATGTTTGTACACAGCCCTGAAAACATCCGATCTATGTCACATTAAGGCAAAAAAAAATCACACTTTTTTTTAACTTCAGCCTGGGAATGTTAATGTAGCCTAAGTTGGCTCTCGATATACGGTACAAAGTTTTGCTAGCATTGGGTCAGTGCTTGTCAAAGGAGCAACTGTCATTTTTGCCTGAATTGGGGATTTTTTTTTTTTATTCTAACATTGGCAATAATGTTATTATTGGCCTGTAGCGGTTCTTGTATAAGGGTGGAGCACAGAAGACGGCAGGACAGAGTTCAGGTTGGTACAGCGTTTTATTGCTACACTTTACAGTGAACACTTATTTCGAATTTCACAGACACACACACACACAGAATCGGCATCTGGTTCGGGGAAGAGCTCCCTCTGCTCTCGCTCTCCCTCCTTAAGTAGGGCGCGGTCACTGGGAAGACACACAAACACAGGTTAATTGCCCTCAGGTGTAGTGATTCTGCCACTTACCTTCCCTGACTCCGCCCTCCTGTCACAGACTGGCGCTTGACCACGCCCCCGCTGCCACATACCCCCACCGCCTGACTCAGGCCGGGCGGCCGTCCGGCCTGCAGCCGACTCCCCCCCCCTTGATGGGAGAGGAAGTCCGCCACGACCATCTGCGCCCCCGGCCTGTGGACCACCTTGAAATTAAAGGGTTGGAGTGCCAGATACCAACGGGTGATCCGTGCGTTGGCATCCTTCATGCAGTGGAGCTACTGGAGGGGCGCGTGGTCCGAACAGAGGGTGAAAGGGCGTCCCAGCAGGTAGTAACGGAGGGCGAGGACCGCCCACTTGATCGCCAAGCACTCTTTTTCGATGGTGCTGTAGCACCCCTCACGCACCGACAGCTTCCTGCTGATGTACAAGACTGGGCGGTCCTCCCCCTCCACCTCCTGGGACAAAACAGCCCCCAGCCCTCTGTCCGACGCATCCATCTGCAATATAAGGGGGAGAGAGAAGTCAGGGGAGTGTAAAAGTGGCCCCCCACACAGTGCAGCCTTTACCTCCGAGAAAGCCCGCTGGCATTGCTCCGTCCACTGGACCGGATCTGGTGCCTAGCCTGGCTAACGCGACTTCAAAGCCCTCTGAGCTATTGGTCTGGCCAAGATATTAAGCCCAACCGTTTCCCAGAGCCCGTGGTTGACCCGCCTCCCTGAAATGCCTCAGTTTGCTACTGGTCGAAGCCAGAAAAGGCTGTGATGAAGCTTAAACCAATCACATCACTCTTTCCTCTGACATATGCGATGCAACGGGGCTAACTGGTCGATTAAACTCTTACCGAAGCCGGTCAGGAGCAAGGCGAAAACGTCCTTCCTTTCAATAAATACCTCCAGGGCTGCTCTTTGCTCCGTTTTCAATGAGAACTTCCCGTTGAATGCTTTCAATACAGGATCTATGCATAATAGATGCGGAAGCGTGAATGAAGCGCTTCCGGCATAGATTCTGTAAACAATCTATGGCTTCCGGTCGCAGTTCTACTACGTCAGTGCCTTGAACATGCCTCTACCCAGGGCCGTTGGAGATGCTCAAAGTTGATTGGTTCCCGATTTTTCGGGAGCTTGGAAGAGCTGTAGATAGCTTACCTGGCCAGACTAAGCTCGCAACAGGCCCTCGTGTTGCATCACGCTTAGGATGGGCGGGCCCAGGCTATCTGGTGCCCCCTTTTTAGTCAGATCAGTCAGCGGGCTGGTGACGTCCGAATAATTAGGTATAAACCTACGATAATAGCCAGCCAGCCCCAGGAACTGTCTCACCCCCTTTTTGGTCTTGGGCCTCGGGCAGGCCGCAATTGCTGCTGTCTTGTTAGGGGACGCACCTGCCCGTTGCCCAAGTGGAAGCCCAGATACCGTACTTCCACCCGCCCAATCGCACACTTCTTTGGGTTGGCTGTGAGACCCGCTCTTCTCAGTGACCTAAGGACGTCCCTCAGATGTTCGAGGTGCCTCGGCCAGTGATTACTATAGACGATAATGTCATCGAGGTAGGCGGCCGCATAAGTGGCATGGGGGCGGAGGACTCTGTCCATCAGCCGCTGAAACGTAGCGGGTGCCCCACACAGCCCAAAAGGAAGTGTGACGAATTGGTGTAATCCGAACGGTGTGGAAAAGGCCGTTTTCTCTCGGGATAGTGGAGTCAAGGGGATCTGCCAGTAGCCCTTTGTTAAATCCAGTGTCAAATAAAAGCAAGCCGTGCCTAGTCGATCAAGCAACTCATCAATATGAGGCATTGGGTACACCTCAAATTTAGACACCACGTTGACTTTTCTATAGTCCACACAGAACCGGACCGACCCGTCGGCCTTGGGTACCAAGACCACCGGGCTACTCCAGTTACTGTGGGACTCCTCGACAATGCCCATTTCAAGCATGGCCTCGAGTTCTTCCTGAACCACCTTTTTTTTGTGTTCGGGTAGCCTGTAAGGGCGGCTACACACTACCACCCCTGGGGGCGTCTCAATGTGGTGCTCTATGAGGTCGGTGCGACCGGGCAGGGGCGAGAACACATCCGAAAACTCGGTCTGCAACTGGGCGACCTCCGCGAGTTGGGTCGGGGAGAGGTGGTCTCCACAGGGGACCGGAGAGGTACGTGACGCCAATGCCCCTTTTTGAACCTCCGGCCCCCGCTCCGCCTTCTCCGGAACCACCAACGCCACGGGGACCTCCTCATTCCAGAGTTTAAGCAGATTGAGGTGGTAAATCTGTAGTGCCCCACCCCTGTCCATTCGCCTCACCTAGTAGTCGACGTCCCCGACTCGCCGTGTGACCTCAAAGGGTCCTTGCCACTTGGCGATCAATTTGGAGCTCGATGTGGGCAACAGTATGAGTACTTTATCTCCCGGTGCGAACTCCCTAAGGAGTTCCCTTGTTGTACAGGCGGGCTTGCCGTTCTTGGGCCTGCCGCAAATTCTCCTGGGTTAGATGAGTGAGCGTGTGGAGTTTTGCGCGCAGGTCCATAACGTATTGAATTTCGTTTTTACTTTGTGAAGGTCCCTCCTCCCAATTTTCCTGCAGCACATCTAGAATGCCGCGCGGCTTACACCCATATAATAATTCGAACGGGGAGAACCCTGTGGAGGCTTGGGGGACCTCTCGCACTGAAAACAACAAGGGCTCGAGCCACTTATCCCAATTACGTGTGTCCTCACTTATGAATTTTTAAATTATATTCTTGAGGGTGCGATTGAACCGTTCAACTAAACCATACGTTTGTGGGTGATACACACTGGTGCGGATCAGCTTAATCCCCAATAACCCATACAGTTCGCGCAGTGTCCGTGACATAAACGTGGTGCCTTGATCAGTCAGAATCTCTTTCGGGATTCCAACTCGGGAGATAATGCGGAAGAGCACCTCCGCAATACTGTGTGCTGAGATATTGCACAGAGGCACTGCTTCCGGGTATCGCGTTGCATAGTCCACCAGAACTAATATAAAGCGGTACCCTCATGCTGACTGATCTAATGGCACGATGAGATCCATCCCAATTCTTTCGAACGGGGTCTCGATTAATGGTAGAGGGCGCAAAGGCACTTTTGGAATGGCCGCTGGATTTACTAACTGGCATTCGCGGCACGCCATACACCACCTACGAACATCGCCGCGAATCCCCGGCCAATAGAATCGGGCCATTATTCGGGCTAGTGTCTTATCCTGCCCTAAGTGTCCAGCCATGGGATTAAAGTGAGCCGGCTGGAATACCAATTCCCGGCGTCTCTTTGGAATTAAAAGGTGCATGATTTGCTCTTTCGTCTGAGTGTCCTGCGGCACTCGGTATAATCTATCCTTCATAACAGAAAAATAGGGGAAGGAGGGGGTGGCGTTTGGCAGGAGCGTTTGACCATTGATTACTCTCACTTGGTCAAACGCATGCCGCAGAGTCTCGTCTCGCGACTGTTCTAATGGGAAATCCGCAAGGGATTCCCCGAGAGAGAGAGGAGGAGCCTGTGGCTCCTCACTCTGACGCGGAGATGACGTAGACGGCTCTGTGACAGCTGCCCCCGCCAAGGCGACACCGGGACCTCCCCCTGCTGACGTATGGCAGGACCCACTCGTCACTAAACGGCTCATCAACTCCCCGAATCCCGGCCAATCAGTCCCCAAAATTATCGAGTGGGTGAGGCGAGGATTAACCGCTGCCTTTACTATAAATTTTTCCCCTTGGAAAAAAATGTGGACCGACACTGTAACGGTTCGTATGGGTGGGTGGAGCACAGAGGACGGCAGGACAGAGATCAGGTTCGGGAATAGGGCTTTTATTGCCACACTTTTCAGTGAGCAACTTTCAACAAAACAGACAGACACACACACACGACCGGCATCTGGTTCAGGAAAGAGCTCCCTCTGCTCTCGCTCTCCCTCCTTAAGTAGGGCGCAGTCACTGGGAAGACACACAAACACAGGTTAATTGCCCTCAGGTGTAGTGATTCTGCCACTTACCTTCCCTGACTCCACCCTCCTGTCACAGACCGGCGCTTGACCACGCCCCCACTGCCACATACCCCCACCGCCCGACTCAGGCCGGGCGGCCGTCCGGCCTGCAGCCGACTCCCCCCGACGGGAGAGGAAGTCCGCCACGACCATCTGCGCCCCCGGCCTGTGGACCACCTTGAAATTAAAGGGTTGGAGTGCCAGATACCAACGGGTGATCCGCGCGTTGGCATCCTTCATGCGGTGGAGCCACTGGAGGAGCGCATGGTCCGAACAGAGGGTGAAAGGGCATCCCAGCAGGTAGTAACGGAGGGCAAGGACCGCCCACTTGATCGCCAAGCACTCTTTTTCGATGGTGCTGTAGCGCCCCTCATGCACTGACAGCTTCCTGCTGATGTACAAGACTGGGCGGTCCTCCCCCTCCACCTCCTGGGACAAAACAGCCCCCAGCCCTCTGTCCGACGCATCCATCTGCAACATAAAGGGGAGAGAGAAGTCAGGGGAGTGTAAAAGTGGCCCCCCACACAGTGCAGCCTTTACCTCCGAGAAAGCCTGCTGGCATTGCTCTGTCCACTGGACCGGATCTGGTGCCCCCTTTTTAGTCAGATCAGTCAGCGGGCTGGTGACATCCGAATAATTAGGTATAAACCTATGATAATAGCCAGCCAGCCCCAGGAACTGTCTCACCCCCTTTTTGGTCTTGGGCCTCGGGCAGGCCGTAATTGCTGCTGTCTTGTTAATTTGGGGACGCACCTGCCCATTGCCCAAGTGGAAGCCCAGATACCGTACTTCCACCCGCCCAATCGCACACTTCTTTGGGTTGGCTGTGAGACCCGCTCGCCTCAGCGACCTAAGGACGTCCCTCAGATGTTCGAGGTGCCTCGGCCAGTCATTACTATAGACGATAATGTCATCGAGGTAGGCGGCCGCATAAGTGGCATGGGGGCGGAGGACCCTGTCCATCAGCCGCTGAAACGTAGCGGGCACCCCAAACAGCCCAAAAGGAAGTGTGACGAATTGGTGTAATCCGAACGGTGTGGAAAAGGCCGTTTTTTCTCGGGATAGTGGAGTCAAGGGGATCTGCCAATAACCCTTTGTTAAATCCAGTGTTGAATAAAAGTGAGCCGTGCCTAGTCGATCGAGCAACTCATCAATACGAGGCATTGGGTATGCGTCAAATTTAGACACCGTGTTGACTTTTCTATAGTCTACACAGAACCGGACTGACCCGTCGGCCTTGGGTACCAAGACCACCGGGCTGCTCCAGTCACTGTGGGACTCCTCGATGATGCCCATTTCAAGCATGGCCTCAAGTTCTTCCCGAACGACCTTTTTTTTGTGTTCGGGTAGCCTGTAAGGGCGGCTACGCACTACCACCCCTGGGGGCGTCTCAATATGGTGCTCGATGAGGTCGGTGCGACCAGGCAGGGGCGAGAACACGTCCGAAAACTCGGTCTGCAACTGGGTGATCTCTGCGAGTTGGGTCGGGGAGAGGTGGTCTCCACAGGGGACCGGAGAGGTACGTGACGCCAATGCCCCTTTTTGAACCTCTGGCCCCAGCTCTGCCTTCTCCGGAACCACCGACACCAACGCCATGGGGACCTCCTCATTCCAGAGTTTAAGCAGATTGAGGTGGTAAATCTGTAGCGCCCCACCCCTGTCCGTTCGGCTCACCTCGTAGTCGACGTCCCTGACTCGCCGTGTGACCTCAATAGGTCCTTGCCACTTGGCGATCAATTTGGAACTCGATGTGGGCAACAGTATGAGTACTTTATCTCCCGGTGCGAACTCCCTAAGGCGCGTACCCTTGTTATACAGGCGGGCTTGCCGTTCTTGGGCCTGCCGCAAATTCTCCTGAGTTAGGTGGGTGAGTGTGTGGAGTTTTGCACGCAGGTCAATAACGTATTGAATTTCGTTTTTACTTTGTGAAGGTCCCTCCTCCCAATTTTCCCGCAGCACATCTAGAATGCCGCGCGGCTTACGCCCATATAATAATTCGAACGGGGAGAACCCCGTGGAGGCTTGGGGGACCTCTCGCACTGAAAACAACAAGGGCTTGAGCCACTCATCCCAATTATGTGCGTCCTCCCTTAAGAATTTTTTAATTATATTCTTGAGGGTGCAATTGAACCGTTCAACTAAACCGTCCGTTTGTGGGTGATACACGCTGGTGCAGATCGGCTTAATCCCCAATAACCCATACAGTTCGCGCAGTGTCCATGACATAAACGCTGTGCCTTGGTCAGTCAGAATCTCTTTCGGGATTCCAACTCGGGAGATAATGCGGAAGAGCGCCTCCGCAATACTGCGTGCTGAGATATTGTGCAGAGGCACTGCTTCCAGGTATCGCGTTGCATAGTCCACCAGAACTAATATAAAGCGGTACCCTTGTGCTGACCGATCTAATGGCCCGACGAGATCCATCCCAATTCTTTCAAACGGGGTCTCGATTAATGGTAGAGGGCGCAAAGGCGCTTTTGGAATGGCCACTGTATTTACTAACTGGCATAACGGGCATGGGAGCTCGTGTGATTATTTGTTTGTTTTGAGTTTTTTATCGTGTTTTAAGAGTGCTGTCTGTCAAGTTTGTCAAGTGTGAAAAGTCTGTAAGTTTATCTGCCAGTATGTGGAGGACGATTGTGTACGGACTTTTGGTGATCCTGATTATTACATCCCTTGTTTGGGCGGAATATGCCGACGGGATCAACAGGTCACCTGGAGGAAGCGAACAGGTGCTACGCTACGGAAGGGAATTGCTCTTAGCACTGCAACCAAGAGCTACCCCGATAGCTTGAATTTTAGAAAATGTCCCTGGCTATCTGGTTCGGCGGCGAGAGAGACAGAGGTCGCGTAAGCGGGGCAGAAGAGGAGGCATTTGGCAACGACTCCGGTGGAGACGTGACAGACCACCTTTGCCCTCAATCATCTTTAGTAACGCGCATTCACTAAGGAATAAATTGGACGAGCTACGCTTAAATGCCAGGATTTGTCATGAATATCAGGACGCGTGCTTGATGGCATACACGGAGACTTGGTTCCAGGAGGATTTCCCAGATCAGCTGACCCAGGTACAGGGGTTCACTAACGTCCGGTTGGACAGGGATGGTAGCTCAGGTAAAAGGAGGGGTGGTGGTGTCTGCGTCTACATCAGGGACTCCTGGTGCACAAACTATGCTGTTAAGGATAAAGTCTGCTCTCCCGATGTCGAACTACTGTGTTTAAGTTTAAGACCTTTTTATTTACTCAGAGATTATGGGAATATCTTTGTCTGTGTTGTATACATACCGCCGAGTGGTAATGCAGCGAAAGCTGCTTCTTGCATTGCAGACTGTGTTCACCAGCAATTACAAAACAAGCCCGATGCACCAGTCTTCATTATGGGGGACTTTAATCATTGCAACCCGAACAGCGCACTACCTGGGTTTCAGCAATATGTTAAAAACAACACTCGAAAGGACAGATTACTGGACAAGTGTTTTGGTAATATAGAGAATGCATATGCTGCTAAAATCAGGCCTCCGCTCTCAAACTCTGATCATAACATCATTCAATTAATCCCCATGTTTAAACCAGCTATTAAAAAAGGCAAAACAATCACTAAAACAGTCAGTGTGTGGGCGGACTCATATAAAGAGGAACTGAGTGGTTGTTTCTTTGCGACGGATTGGGACGTCTTCCACCAGGAGAACGACTTAGACTATAAAGTGGACGTGATTACGGATTACATCAATTTTTGCGTCGAGACGGTGGTGCCAAAGAAAACCATAAAAGTTTACCCCAATAATAAAGACTATGTTACCCCAGACATTAAGGACTGTATTAAGCGTAAACAACGCGCCTTTCGGAATAATGACGCATTAGAACTAAGGAGCACCCAAAAAGAACTGAAATGGAAACTAAGGGAGGCACGGGAACAATATAGACTAAAGATTAAAGAAACTTTCCTAACAAAGGACATAAAAGAGATGTGGGACTGTATAAAGGACATGACATAATAGGGCAATGACACAATGTGTGTAATGAAAAGGAGCGTGCCAGTGAGTTAAATTTATTTTATAAAAGGTTTGATATTGTGGATGATGGGGACAGGGCAGTTAGACTATCATGTAATGTCAATGCTAACAATATAGTTATTGGCACTTCTGCTGTTGTGGAGGCATTCAGGGCTTTGCATACGAGGAAAGCAAGTGGGCCAGATGGGGTTTCTCCATTAATCCTTCATGATTTTGCTCATGAACTTGCACCAGCTTGGGGCCCATTGTTCCAGCTCTCTGTAGACACATATTGTATACCCTCAGGTTGGAAGAAAGCGGTAATAATTCCTGTACCTAAGAAATCTTGTCTACGTGAGAATAATGATTTTAGACCTGTTGCGTTAACATCAGTGGTAATGAAATCATTTGAGCGTATAATGCTGGGTGAGTTAAGAGCACAGGTCCAACATCTCCTTGACCCCTATCAGTTCGCTTATAAGGATAGGAGAAGCACTGATGATGCCTTATGCACTACATCTCACCTCATACTCAAACAACTAGAAAACACAAGGGCATATGCTAGATTACTTTTTATGGATTTTAGTTTTGCGTTTAATACAATTGTGCCTCAAATTCTTTTAGAGAAGTTACAACAAATGGAAGTCAGCCCTGTAATGATAAAATGGTACCATGCATTTCTCACTGACAGAACACAAGAAGTCAAAATTAATTCTACATTCTCTGACACACTGACAATCAACACTGGAGTCCCACAAGGCTGCGTGAGTTCTCCTCTGTTATTCACTTTATACACTAATGAATGTAGAAGTCAGTATATAAATAATTACATTATCAAGTTTTCAGATGACACAGTCATTCTTAGTCTGTTGTAGGTATCATGCCGCCATCTTGTGTCAGAACTACAATTCCCAGGCAACTTCCGTGTGAACTACGTCATGCGTGGGCGGGATCACCTACGTCAGTCTGCCATGCACGCATAAATCCAAGCGGAAGCTCCGCCACCTTTGTCTCTCACGTCTGGCTTCCGATGAATCTGGACGTATAAAGAGGCGCTCTCCACCCCAAAAAGACGTCTTCTTTCTTGCAAGATCCATCACTCAGCGCGATTTTCTTTCTTACCCTTGGCAAAGGTAAACTCTAGAGTCGCGCGATCTTTAAACTCAACCCGAGTTACAACCGGTTTACTTGCATTAGAAGTGACGTCACGACTGCAGCCCAGGCAGTCAAAAGTTAAGAAGCGATTGAATCATTTTTAACTCAAAAGCGCTGTGCATCTTATTCTGATCAGAGACTTTTCCTCACGAACGCTGAGGTTCGGACCAAGAATCCTCTGCTTTCCACGGGAACCACCCAAGTGCTCCGCTGGACCCGAAAGTTTTCTGCGCCTCCATCACGAGCGGCTCACGTGCTCCCACGGCGAGGCCCGAAACTACACCGGCGAATAGTTCTTCATATCTTGCTAAAGGCAGGATTAAGTAAGATTTTGGCATTTGGGCATAATTAGGATAGTCTTAGGAATTTGCTTTTATTTGAAATAGTGTGAATTTAAACCCAGGTTTATCTGTTACACTGTTAGACACGCAGCGTGTTGATTTATTTTGGTTCTATGTTCTCTCAATTGTTTAATAGATAGGCTGCGCATGCTTCTCTCTTTTATTCTTACTAACATTATAATTTCATTATTATACATCTTGATCTCAAGATTTCAGTGGATTCAGTATGGTTATGAGCTAGTGGGTTAGCTACAGCTTCCCCTTTGTCTGCTTAGCAACACAAAGCTAATCAAGGCCTACCATGTGCTCAGCAGGCCATCAGGCCTGATAAACCACACCTCAGCTAGAAATCCACAAGCTAGCTTTTAGTTAGCTACGGCTAATACCCTTGTCTTTAGCAACACGTGCTCAGTAGGCCTCACCAGGCCTAACAAACACACTTTAGCTAGGCCATAGGGCCTTTAGCAAACTCACACTAGCAACACAAGGCTAAACACCGAGCTAATCCTTTGTTCTGTTTAGATAACATTCTTTTGTTTAGCTACCAACAAGCTAGGCCTCCACCACGTGTAGTTAGCTACACGAGGCTAAACACATGGTCAAGTCCTTCACACACACACACACACACACACACACACACACACACCTCACTGCTTGTATATATTGATTTATTATTTTATCTTTTATCTTCGTATAATAAATTCATTTACTAAACAAACTGTGTTTATTTGTGTGAACAACATCTGAAGTCCCCAATCTTCTCAAAGAATTCAAAAAGGGTGCATATAAAAGTTATGTAATATGGTAAGTGATTGTAATAATTTGGAAATATACCATAATCTAGCTGTTTGGTAATTTATCCAGGATTCATGGTATGATTCATTGAACGATTCCCTAAATGATTCATTGAACAATTCCCTAAATGATTCATTGAACGATTCACTGAACGATTCACTTCAAATGAGAGTGATTCTATGGTATGATTCAATTCAAACGAGTCAAATTAAACGATTCAATGGGATTGATTCATTTTAATTATTGACCTTCAAAACTTAATGAGACTGATTTAACGAGATTAATCACTTAATATCAATAATTAACTGATTGCACCCACAGTTAAATTGGTGCCCCGTGTGAGGCGATTGGCTTGTTGACTTCTGGAATATTGTTCAACAACAAATAAACTATCAGTTTAATTCAGCAACTGCTAAGGTATATCCCCAGGTGTGTTAAAACGGTTAACAGTAGTGTGATAACCATATCACCAATACTCATAACCTATTTAACTTAGGATAAGAGAGCATTTCCAAACAAACCTTATTAATTAATTACATAGTTAATTAATAATGATTAAATTAATAATTAACTCATTTATTAATTATCTAGTATCCAGCCTAAGTAAATTGGCATCCCCTCGCGTCTCAAAAATGGAAGACAACGCTCAAGACGTGTCTCTCCTTGAGGTCATTGCAGACCTCCTTCACTGCTCTGCCTCCGGAAAGGCAAACATTAAGAGCACGAGTGAGAGTGAATGCCAAAACAACATAGACAATTCAAACAAACATATGAGAGATCCAAAAAGAACAACTATTAGTGTCCAAGCGGCACTAGGTAAGCTATTCCTATCATACTTCCAAAATGCTGATTCAGAAATCAGATGCCTTCGCGGAGAGGTTGAAAGGCTGACCACCAGCAACGCCAAGCTGACAGCCGATAATAATGATTTACATAGGGAGTGTGAGCTCTTGAAGACCTCCCTTGATGATTGCACCGAACGGCTAGAGAAAGCCGAAATGGTTGCTAAGAGGGCTGCCCAGGAGCAGACCCCCCAAGAGCAGCGTGAGGGGTGTGAAAGACCCCCAACAATGCGCCAAAGCTCAGAGCGGGAAGAGGCGTCTGAACCGGACACCGTAAATGATCTGGTCGAGAACCAGACACCCCGCCAAACTCCATCAACTCGCTACTCGACTCCGTCGTTTAGCCAAGATGGAGCCATCCTGCGCTCATCCGGAGCCCAGGCCCATAGCACACCTAGGTCAGTGCGCTTCAGTTTCCCTGATCCATCTCCAGATGAATCAGACCACGCATCTCGTGCGAAGCGGGAGTGATTCCAGAGTAGCTCAGACAGTGAGTACTCAGGAGAGCAAAGGAAGTCGCGTAAGGACGCGCACCAAGCCCTCCACCTACGGCAAATTGACCTACTTGCCAAAGATATTGAACAATTCGATCCCGACAATCAAAGAACTAACGTAAATGATTATTTACGAGGAATTGACCGATGCCTGATGGACCTGCCGAACGCCACAACACGTGAAAAACTTAGACTAATCTGGAAGACCTCCAGTAGTAGCGTTCGTGCCTTTTTAGAGACACTACCCCCAAACATTCGCGATAGTTATTCGAAACTTCGCAATTACATGAGGGAAGAATATGCGCCATACACGGACGAAACCTCCGCGATACTGTGTGCATTACAAGTCAAACAAAAACGGTCTGAGGCGCCTCGTGAATATTACAGACGGCTACGTACCGCCTATTTCCAAGGTAGTAGCGCACCAGGGTTGGAAGAAGATAGAGGTTTCATATCTCTCTTCTTACATAACCTCCACCCAAGCGTGCGGATCCATGTCACACTGGCGTGTCGACAAGGTCGCTATTCGATGAGAGAAATTAGGCGACTAGCCCAAATGGCCTGGGAGACCATTGTCAAAACCGCAAACGGAAATGATGATGAACCCAGAGTCCTTAGTCTCCAGGGTGAGGACAAGCCCCCGCTAACCTTAGGAGGTGAAGCACCGAAAGGGGGACCCACCTGGAAAAATTCCGGTCCAGCCCGATCCTTGCCGAACCATCACAAGGGTGAGTGGAAAAATCGACAAGGTAAGGCCAGGAGGGACCGAGGGCGAGTCCACAGTGACGATGGCAATCGCCCATCACATGAAAAGGGTCGTAGGGAACAAAACGGTTGGCAGCAAAACCGTCATCCCCGCTCTGACCAGAAACGGCAGAAGCGTTCCGACCGTAGCTCTAAACGCAAGGGTAGAGACGACCAACACAGTGACTCAGACCAACCTGGTGAGTTCCACTCAGAGCTGGACTCTTTAAAAGCCCAGTTGGCTGAGATTAAAGAACTGTTACAGGAGACGTCAGACCCCTCAACAGAGAAAACAAAAGAGCCCAAGAAAAATGGCAAAAAGCTATTTGCTGGCATGACTAGGCCAGGAACCACGGGTATATCTCGTAAAAGGGGGAAGGAGATCCCTCTGAAACAGCAGGCGAGGGTCAGGATGTAGGGCCCCCCCTGGTGGCGAAGGCAAACACACAAGACGCACCTCTCATGTGCGCTAAAGTCTTCACCACCATTTCTCAGACACACGGCTCTCACAAGGCGACCCAATCCCAACCAAGCCCTGCGACATAAACTTAGTCAGCTTCACACAAAACCCCACAGTCGTTGGATCCCACAAAATATGCACAAAACCGTTGTGACGAGATTAGTGCGAACACCGATCAACCGAGTGCCACACGAGATCAAATTTCGATGAACTTCAGTTCATGTCTTTGAACACCGAGTCCGATGTCGAGACACCTGACATCGCGACTCCCCCTAGTGGCAAAAATCTCCCTCTATCCATCGACTCAGGCACAGACACCCATTTCACTGCTGGTGTAATGGCTGCGCTGTGGAACATGTTAGGCGTCGAGGCGAAATTCCATATCGCGTACCACCCTCAATTCTCTGGTCAGGCTGAACGAGCCATTCAAACCATTGTGAGCATGCTGCGAGAGTATATCACAACCCATGGTAAAATTTGGGACGTGAAACTTCCCTTGGTGCTAAGGGCCATTCGGTCCACCCCTCATTGCGCCACTGAAGTCACACCCTTTGGGATGATGACTGGGCTAGAGTCAGTTCTTCCCCCGCATCTCCTATACAAACCAGAGGCCATGAGCGTTGCGATTGCATACACCGCACATCAACATGTCGCCGACCTACGACGCCACCTACAGTCAACCTTTACAGGTGCCCAAAAGAATCTCGATTCGAGAGTAGAAGGACACAAAGCCTACTACGCCCGAATCTCAGAGAAGTTCCTACCACCCTGGTCGAGACCTTTCGATCGTGGGAAAACCGTTCCCCGTCGCGTATCACATTAGGACATCTAGGCCTGATCAAACGCTTTCATATCGATTTCCATGATAATCGAATCAAACCTTTTGAACAGTCCTCACTCCAAAAGGGGGTGGACGACAGCTAGGCCCATCCGGTCCACTTAGCTTGTACGCATCACTCAACCATAAGCGTACACTAACATTCCCGGTCAGACTTCACCAACCCAATGAAGTAATAACCCTTCAGTATAACATGGTAGATAAAATACTAAAATCCGCTATTATTACTAGTGTGTATTCATCGCAAATACACCTGGCATATAGTCTTGGCAGTGCTATCCTCACTTTTGTGAATCCACAAAACTTAGAGATGTGCACCTTCACGAAAGACATCCACTGGGTCTGCCCAGGCAACCCATACATAACACTACACACCTAGCTAGATAAGATGGTCTGTGTCCCCGACAGCTAGCCGCAGTAGCGCACGCTTTCTAGCCAGACCACCCACTGCTATCACCTTCCCAGAAGATTAGGTTTGCCAACCCAAACACTAATACTTCTTTCCTTCCTTCATTTCTTTTTCTTTATGCATAGGAAATTGAATACTACATGTTTCATGTTGAATGTTTAATTTTTTTTTATGTGGTTTTGATCTAGTTAGTTAGATAATGATTATATGCCCATAGTGATATGCCCAAAATGCCTCTGTCTCCAACTGTCTTACTGGAACTCACAAGTTTACACAGTCTTCGCAGGACACCATGAACTGCACAGGACAAGTCTACCTCAAGGACTATGGACACGGCGATGATACGATACGGTGCTCTCAGTGCTACGACTCCGTCATACCCCTGAGACCAAAAGGGGGACTGTAGGTATCATGCCGCCATCTTGTGTCAGACTTACAATTCCCAGGCAACTTCCGTGTGAACTACGTCATGCGTGGGCGGGATCACCTACGTCAGTCTGCCATGCACGCATAAATCCAAGCGGAAGCTCCGCCACCTTTGTCTCTCACGTCTGGCTTCCGATGAATCTGGACGTATAAAGAGGCGCTCTCCACCCCAAAAAGACGTCTTCTTTCTTGCAAGATCCATCACTCAGCGCAATTTTCTTTCTTACCCTTGGCAAAGGTAAACTCTAGAGTCGCGCGATCTTTAAACTCAACCCGAGTTACAACCGGTTTACTTGCATTAGAAGTGACGTCACGACTGCAGCCCAGGCAGTCAAAAGTTAAGAAGCGATTGAATCCTTTTTAACTCAAAAGCGCTGTGCATCTTATTCTGATCAGAGACTTTTCCTCACGAACGCTGAGGTTCGGACCAAGAATCCTCTGCTTTCCACGGGAACCACCCAAGTGCTCCGCTGGACCCGAAAGTTTTCTGCGCTTCCATCACGAGCGGCTCACGTGCTCCCACGGCGAGGCCCGAAACTACACCGGCGAATAGTTCTTCATATCTTGCTAAAGGCAGGATTAAGTAAGATTTTGGCATTTGGGCATAATTAGGATAGTCTTAGGAATTTGCTTTTATTTGAAATAGTGTGAATTTAAACCCAGGTTTATCTGTTACACTGTTAGACACGCAGCGTGTTGATTTATTTTGGTTCTATGTTCTCTCAATTGTTTAATAGATAGGCTGCGCATGCTTCTCTCTTTTATTCTTACTAACATTATAATTTCATTATTATACATCTTGATCTCAAGATTTCAGTGGATTCAGTATGGTTATGAGCTAGTGGGTTAGCTACAGCTTCCCCTTTGTCTGCTTAGCAACACAAAGCTAATCAAGGCCTACCATGTGCTCAGCAGGCCATCAGGCCTGATAAACCACACCTCAGCTAGAAATCCACAAGCTAGCTTTTAGTTAGCTACGGCCAGACATGTGGACTCGAGTCATGTGACTTGGACTCGAGTCAGACTCGAGTCACCATTTTGATGACTTGAGACTTGAAATCCCTAGATGAGGAATGACTTGCAACTCGACTCGGACTTGCACGCTGTTGACTCGAGACTTGACTTGGACTTGACAGTTTTAGCTTGCAATGACTTGGCGTATCAGGTATAAATATTCTCCCCCCCCCCGATTTTGAATCCAAGTACACTCGTTATTATTTGAATGCGGTGTAGCTCCTTGTCCTAGGCTACGGCAGCTCAATCCACTAGCACTAGGTGTCACTCAAGCACAATGCCGGGGTGGCCCTATATTTAGCCGGGACCATCCCCGGCCCAAACCATCAATGGTGGCCTGCTTGGAGCATGGGGAAAATAATTTTCACTAATTTTGGTCACTGATCTTATTCTTGCATTAATCATCAATTCAACTGCACTCTGCATTTTCACATGGCAGCCCAGACGCCAACAGCATCGCAGCAGATTAAATAGGCGCTACCAAATAAGGAAATTCTCCCCTCCCCTCTATTGCAGTTGGTTTGGTCCAAGACTCCTCCTCTGTATTGCGGGGAACTTAAACAACATTGGCGCGAAACAGCGCGCGTCAGTGATGGAGGGCAGAAAGAGGCCAGGTGGAACCGAAAGGGCGAAGCTTAAAAAAGGTGGCAGCAAAATGTGCCAAATTGACAGATATGTTCTCAAGACCAGCTGGTAGGTTACGAAAGATATGGAGTATGATAACCCTGTTTGTCGATTTTATCAGTCTATGCTAGGCCTATAATGTGTCGATAGTTTGCGATGTCAATTCAGCTTTTTGATGTCATGTGAAATCTCGCAATTTACACGGTATAGATGTGGTGTATGTCTTAATTCTAAGAAGAACCGGACATTGCTTTACATCCCAGTTATTAACAATTTTAGATGAACAGGTCCCAAATGTGCTGTTGCGCGTTATTTCCTCATCCAGCCTATTTCATCTCGCTGTCACACCGTGCATTTCCACAGGCGTGCGCACATTGTGGTTATGAACACACAGGCCTAGAAGTCATATTTGATGTTAAATAATTGTTGTTAAATATATAACTTAGAAGAGGTGTATGCGTATGCCAATATTCTAAGCAGAATCGAACACTTGCTTTGGCCTACATTTCATTTAACCATTTTTGAGTTGCCTAATGCGCCCTCACGCTTTATCTGCCGGTTGCTGAGTACCCAGCATTGTTGATTTGCCATTATTTTCGAGGCGTATGCGGCATGTAATGCACAAGCATTGGTTCAAATGCAGGCGAGATGGGTGCTTTCGTTATTTTAAGACTATGTGACTAAAAATGTGTTGTGTAATTCATCTTAAATAACGTGAAACAATCAGCCATACTCGCTGCTTTGCTATTTGGAGTGGCAGTCAGCTGGATTTCGCCCCCGACGTAAACGTTCATTCCCACACCCGGGCCGAAGATGCCGATTTCTGAAGATGCATTCTTCAGTCCTTTGGATGTGTTTTCAAATATTTTCACTAAGGAACTTTGGGACATGTTGGTGACACAGATAAATGTATATGCGGATTAGACACGCGGCCACACACCATCCAATTTTAAGTGGAGCCCCGTCTCATACTAGATGAAATCATTCGTCGGTCTCTGCATTACGTTTGTGGTCATTAAACTACCGCGTAATGGAAGTTTTATTAACCCTAAAGTAATGCAGAGAACGACGAACAACATACATTGTCACTACCTGAATTTAAACCAAATAAAAAGCATTGTGAAAGAACAGTTATTTGTTTTATCTTTTTTAATGTACTCAAATTCCTCCTCCATTTCAAAGTGGCCTGAATGTGAATTAAACTCCCGGAGTGAAAACAGGGCCCACTCCGGCCCTGCTCAAGCACTTCAACTGGTTCAAATGAAAAACCAAACGGTGATGGGCAACGAGGACGCTGAATGATGAACAGACGGATAAAAACATGATTCCCCGCGTAATTTCCTTTGGATTTAAAGAATACTCCAATACAGATGGCAAATGCTTTGCTACGTGCAGAACATGTGGAGCCACAATTTCGGACAGCCAGTCAACCACATCAAACTTCGCTCGTCACCTGAGGCTGCATAAGGACAAGTAAGTAACAAAGCCAGGTAGCAAGAATCTGTACAGGCTAGTTGGTGGCTAGAAGTGGAATGTGTTAATATATTAACGCTGTCAAGGATTTGTTTTGCTTTGCTGAATATAAAATAGTGAAGTAGATTTTTTTATTGGATTGCTTTTGTGTTCAGTCTAGTGTTAGATTATGTGGGCTAGGCTACCAGTTAACACACATTGGGAAGGCATAGCCAGAAGGTGGTGATTTGGTCAGAGCAGAGAACGTTTACAAGATTGTTATAAAGGCTCTGGTCAGAACGACACAGACTTATGATAAGAACCGGACAGCAAAGGATAAAACTTAAATCAAATAAACAGTTACCCAGGCTGCAAACTAAGTATGTAAAACAGAAGTTCGCTCTTTGCAATGGGAAAGTCAGTGCTTGTCATGAAAGGCATTTAAACCACTGAGACGAGATGACTAGCAATGCAAGTTAAACCAGGCGTTTAACTGTTTGCTACGTACTGCACCAAGTCATGGACGCTGTGCGATGTGTGTTATTAGTGCTGGGATTACACGTCATCAGAGACATTCAATTCTATTCTCTTCCTCTCTCTGGTGTCATGTAGGCAATGTGAATAATGGGCCATTTGGGCTATGTAAAATGTAAGCTCAGCTGACGTTTTATAGCGCAGTACATCCCGACAGATTGGAGTGTAGCCTACTCCGACGCGAAGCATTATCCCACAGTCTTACCCAAACGACAGGGCACACAATGCCTCTACATAGCGTGGCTTTACCAGTGCATTTATTAGTCTCTGGCGAGAAACCAAATTCGCCAAAAGCACGCAACTTGGATCTGGAGGATTCCGCTGAACATTCTGAAATTCACAACAACTGTTTATTCTACTTTATTATACGGCTCTCTAGAATGTTGCCAGGGCTTCATTCTCACATTCTGGCCAGAGCCCTAGAGGACTCTGATTCTGGCTACATCGTCACAACGTTCTGTGTTTACTGAGGCTACCGGTATTTTAGCGAGTGTTTAGTGAATGCATTGTGGTCTAGCTAAACTGCTTAAGGGAACATCCTGGCTGGCTTGTATTAAACATTATACTGTGTATAAACAAATATGTTCGGATTAAATGAACTCAGACTTTGATATTGAAAATGATAAAAACATGTTAATGTCTACATGATTAAAAACAGAAAACAAGTAGGCCTACTAATTTTACATTTTTTTTTCCTTGTTTAGATTTGCAGAATATCTGAAGAACAAGATCATCCCAAGTGAGACAGAGCAGCCGTCCATTTCTGGATTCCTTACTGCAAAAGATAGACAGTACAATGCTACCCACCCACAACAAAAAGCCATCACAAATTCAATACTAACAGATTTGGTCATTGGATGCAACATCCCTCTCTCAGTAGTGGAGAACAGATATTTCCGGAATTTTTTGTCAGTTAGTTGGTCTCTCTCACACACACAAACGTACTCAAGCCACGTTGTATTGTGTTAAAGGCATGTCATGTTGTATGTTGGGACAGTGCCTAACTTCAGAAGGAAAACCATTCTTTGATTCTAAAAGTACACAGATCATCTGTTAGCTTGGACTTTGAGTTTCATGTCTTAAAATGCACATGAAAAGCATTTTTATGTGAAAAATGACATGAATGAAATGAAAAGAAAATGATTTTTGTTACACAGTACCAGTACTAGTTTTGTTTAGAATTTTGTTTTAATTTCTCACTAATTTTTCAATAAAAAATTTAAGGAAATGGTCATACTTTCACTCATTCTCACACCCTTAGCCTCAGATGTACACTGACTCACTCAAACTAAACTCACTGAAAATTTAGGATGCTTTACTAACGTTAACTAACTAATCATTGTCTCCTCTGAGATTCTTTGATTGTCTTGGGGCACAAGCTCTAAAACATTTTAAAATGGAAAAGAATGGGTGTACTGTAGTTACTTGTGCTGCCTCTATGAATCATTGACATTACATTACATTTAGCAGACATTTTTATCCAAGGTGACTGGCAAAGGAGGACATACACTGCAGTGTGGAGAGGTAATACATTTGTGATCAAAAATGTGTTGATTGCCTGTAGAATAAATGGTGACTTGTTAGGGACTTGGAAAAAAATGAGACTTGGACTTGGACTCGACTTGGCTTGGGTAGGACTTGGACTTGGACTTGACTTGGTCAAAAGTGCCTTGACTTGTGACTTGACTCGGACTTGAGTGGTAGGACTTGAGACTTACTTGTGACTTGCACATTAGTGACTTTGTCCCACCTCTGGCTACGGCTAATACCCTTGTCTTTAGCAACACGTGCTCAGTAGGCCTCACCAGGCCTAACAAACACACTTTAGCTAGGCCATAGGGCCTTTAGCAAACTCACACTAGCAACACAAGGCTAAACACAGAGCTAATCCTTTGTTCTGTTTAGATAACATTCTTTTGTTTAGCTACCAACAAGCTAGGCCTCCACCACGTGTAGTTAGCTACACGAGGCTAAACACATGGTCAAGTCCTTCACACACACACACACACACACACACCTCACTGCTTGTATATATTGATTTATTATTTTATCTTTTATCTTCGTATAATAAATTCATTTACTAAACAAACTGTGTTTATTTGTGTGAACAACATCTGAAGTCCCCAATCTTCTCAAAGAATTCAAAAAGGGTGCATATAAAAGTTATGTAATATGGTAAGTGATTGTAATAATTTGGAAATATACCATAATCTAGCTGTTTGGTAATTTATCCAGGATTCATGGTATGATTCATTGAACGATTCCTTAAATGATTCATTGAACAATTCCCTAAATGATTCATTGAACGATTCACTGAACGATTCACTTCAAATGAGAGTGATTCTATGGTATGATTCAATTCAAACGAGTCAAATTAAACGATTCAATGGGATTGATTCATTTTAATTATTGACCTTCAAAACTTAATGAGACTGATTTAACGAGATTAATCACTTAATATCAATAATTAACTGATTGCACCCACACTGTTGACACAGGATTCTGATGCATCTGTCTATCAGTCAGAAATAGACACCCAGATAGCAGAGGGACGTTGAAACGGCGCCGATTCTTGGTCAGAATGGTCGGTTTCCGTCGTAAGTCAGAAAATCAATGCTGAAACGGCGCCGTGAAACGTCGATTTATCACTGTTGAATCACCGTGGGTAAAGGTTGATCTGTCGACCGTCAGAGAAGGTCGAATATACGATGTTGAACCATCGTCACTTTTGCCGGCCAGTTTTCAACATTGGTAGGATGAGCAACTAATTCTGGCCCGTAGCCAGGGGGGATCGGAGGGTTCGTTCGATCCCCCCCCCCCCGACACCGCGCCCCGGACACACACGCCCCTCAAGATTACTCAAGATTTATTCATTTGTTCATGTCCGATGAATATACATTGATTCACATTTAAATTTACAGTATCAAATCCAGACTAATCAAAAAAGAAAAGTAGACTAAGTGAGGACGAGTTAGAAAAACGGGTTCATTTCTCCTGTGTTTATGTTTACACGTTTTGTTCAGACTGCTTTACACCCCAATCCAGTGGGTGGCGGTAATGCCCCATTAGACCCCTTTCACTGACGTCACCCGAAACCGGAAGTAAACAAACCCTGCGCCACATTGGAAGACCAACAAACTCGTGATTAGGGGAAATAACGGCCGCGCGCGGTATGTGAACCCACGAGGCACTTGGTTCATCAAAAACCTACAATGGTAAACTTTTGTGCTGTGTTAGGGTTCTAACAAAGCTGATGGGAAAGGTGAAAAGAAGTCTTTCTACAGAATACCAGCTGTGATTGAGACAACAAGCAAACCAAGGAGCTTTCTGCCAGGAGACAGAGAGAGGATTTAGCTGCTTTATGCAGAGCGGATCTGAATACTTCAAGTCTATTTTGTTACTGGTAAGTCACTAGGCTAGAGTGTTGTAGAACATTTTTTTAAATGTTTACTGAATAAAAACATCCTTAATTTTATCACATATTCTCTACTCTATATTTCATTTCTTTCTTTTGTTTTAATTTTCCTCCCTCCATCCCTCTTTGGATTTTAAATATAGTTTTTCCCCATGTCCAAATAATGAGGTAGGGTGGCATTTAGAAACCCATAGCCTACTGCTGACTTTCTTTATCAATGCTGCATCAAATTAATTTTGATTATGTTTTTCTGTTTCCATGTACAGGTGTCTGCGCCGCAGGAGGAATAGGCCACAATTATAAATTATAAATAAATCATAAAATGTTTCTAAGAACTTGTTCAAGTGTGTTCTGTTCCTTATAAATGTTAAAAGTTATGACTCATTAGATAGCTTGACAAACATTAGGAGAGGTGCATTGTTGCATGCATTTTTATATCCTGTTGTACATTAAACAGGACGTAGCCTACGCACATTGATATAAATTAAGTTTCACTTTCATGGTTGAACTATGCATGTGTGTGTTCATCCTAGGCAAGAGCCCCGATGCTTTATTGTTAGCTAGTTTAATTTAGCCTGTTTTGTTTAATTTGTAGCCTTCCTGTTGTACATAAAACAGGAAGTAAAGTTGGATGAATCATCGCCGAAAATTAAACTATAAATTGACCGAAATCCGTAGTTGAATAAAGGGTGAAAGGGGGTCTATTCTCTGTCGGCCACCATCCACTTTTCAACGTTGTTTCAACGCAAACTCGTATGAGCAAAGCGGTGTTGAATCAACGCCGGTGATCCACGATGATTCGACGGCGTATGGTCGAAGAACATGCCGATGATTCCCCGTCGAATCAACGCCCTTTTGCTATCTGGGCAGGGTTGTGCTGTGGTGTGAGTCAAACAATTTGGTTTTAAATGTGAGCAAAACAAAAGAAATCATCTTTGACCATAATTTGGTCACACTAAATGGGGAGGCAGTGGAGCAGGTATCCACATATAAATATTTAGGTGTTTTATTTGACTCTCAACTAAAATGGTGCCAGCATGTTGACTTTTTATGTTCAAGGATCAGTCAGCATCTTCATTTTCTGAGGAGGTTGAGAGTGTTTGGCGTTGAGAAAGATATTATGATGGCCTTCTATAGGGCTTTCATTGAATCCATCATCAGATACGGCATCATAATATGGTTTGGGAACCTGTCTGTTAAACTGAAAGCTCAATTGCATACCCTTATTAAGAGAGCTGGGAAAATTATGGGCATGCCCCCTCCTACATCATTGCAAGCTTTATTTGATGAAGCAGTAAGGAGACAGGGATTGAAAATCTCAGTGGATGAGGAACATATTTTGCATGGCGAATATGAAATGTTACCCTCAGGAAGGAGGGTAGGCTCCCAAACTGTAAAACAAATAGGTTCAAACTCTCAATGGTTCCTTGGTCAATTAAACTACTTAATAGTAGGTCTTAGTGTGGTGCGAGTTGGGGGGGTATTATTTTTAGGTTGTGGTGTAATTTTATGCAATCATTTTGTTTTATGTGTAATATTTATTCTTATAATGATATCTCTCTGAGGGCGGCACGGTGGTGTAGTGGTTAGCACTGTCGCCTCACAGCAAGAAGGTCCTGGGTTCGAGCCCCGGGGCCGGCGAGGGCCTTTCTGTGTGGAGTTTGCATGTTCTCCCCGTGTCTGCGTGGGTTTCCTCCGGGTGCTCCGGTTTCCCCCACAGCCCAAAGACATGCAGGTTAGGTTAACTGGTGACTCTAAATTGACCGTAGGTGTGAATGTGAGTGTGAATGGTTGTCTGTGTCTATGTGTCAGCCCTGTGATGACCTGGTGACTTGTCCAGGGTGTACCCCGCCTTTCGCCCGTGGTCAGCTGGGATGGGCTCCAGCTTGCCTGCGACCCTGTAGAAGGATGAAGCGGCTTGAGATAATGAGATGAGAATGAGATATCTCTCTGAGCAATGTTTGTGTTAAGTAGCTCAGGGAAATGGCTGTGTGCAATACCTATGGACTGTAATACAAGGGGCTGTCTGTTTGGGGGTGTGTGGAGGCAGATGAACTAGGATGTATCTATGTTTGTGTGTTACTTGTTTAGTGTTACTTGTTTAGTTGTTAATTAGTTTAGTATGCTACATTTATGTTATATGGTTCTGTAAAATCACACTCTTGTTTGCCCAAAACAAATTTCTCTCAAGTAGAGATAATAAAGGCTAATCTAATCTAATCTAATCTAATCTAATCTAATCTATCTTTCATAATAGAAAAATAGGGGAAGGACGGGGTGATGTTCGGCGGGAGCGTTTGACCATCGATTACTCTCACTTGGTCAAACGCATGCCGCAGAGTCTCGTCTAGCGACTGTTCTAACGGGAAATCCGCAAGGGATTCCCCGAGAGAGAGAGGAGGAGCCTGCGGCTCCTCACTCTGACGTGGAGATGACGTAGACGGCTCTGTGACAGCTGCTCCCGCCAAGGCGACACCGGGACCTCCCCCTGCTGAATTATGGCAGAACCCACTCTTCACTAAACGGCTCATCAACTCCCTGAATCCCGGCCAATCAGTCCCCAAAATTATCGAGTGGGTGAGGCGAGGATTAACCGCCGCCTTTACTATAAATTTTTCCCCTCGGAAAAAAATGTGGACTGACACCAAAGGGTAGCTGTGAATGTCCCCGTGCACACACAACACCTTCACCCCCTGTGCTCCCCCCCAATGCCTCATTTTGCACCAGGCTTTGGTGAATTGAGGTTTGATTACAACCAGAATCCACCAATGCCTGATATGTATCCCCTTGAATACTCACCGGTATGCGATACGCTCTGGCCCGATCGAGGGCGGCTCCTGGCGTGTCGGGGATCCGAACCAACGCGCCCACCCCCATTGCCGTGCACTGCTGTTGGAGGTGGCCCGGCTCCCCGCAGCACCAGCAAACCGGCCCGGGCTTCCTCTCTGCACCGGTGTTCTGGGGCTCACTCACCTGAGGGGGGGGAAGAGACAGACACAGAAGGGAGAAACGGGAGGGCACTGCGGGTGCGGCAGGCCAGCTGGGGTGGCGCCGGCCCCCGCCTCCGCGGTGGAGGAATGGGGCGAGGATGGGACACAGGAGAAGAGGGAGAGAGAGAGAGAGAGAGAGAGAAGAGGAGAGAAGAGAAGAGAAGAGGCTGTCTGCTGTCCTGCCGCCGGGACAGCAGCCAAATGGTCCTCCGCCAGCTCGATGGCCTGATCCAGCGACGCCGGGCAGTGGCACTGGACCCACTCCACGGTTCCTGCTGGCAAGCGTGTGATGAACTGTTCCAGTACCACCTGGTCGACAATCTCCTTGGCGTCGCGGTTGTCGGCCTTCAGCCACCGCCAGCAGGCATCCCGGAGTTGCTGGCCAAATGCGAACGGCCGGTCGACTTCCTCCAAGCGCAGAAGCACTGGCGCTGCTGTTCGGGGGTGCGCCCCACATGCTGGAGGACGGCCCGGCGAAGGTCCATGTAGGCCAGCCGGCGGTCAGTGGGGAGCTGCAGCTCAGCCAGCTGCGCCTCTCCCGTTAGCAGGGGGAGGAGGCGCGCCGCGCACTGATCCATCGGCCACCCCGAGGTCTCCGCAACTTGCTCAAAGAATGTGATAAATGCCTCGGGGTCGTCCTGTGGGCCCATCTTTGTTAGGGTGAGGGGGGACGGGCCCGCGGTGGGAGCATTGGTAGACCCTGCCGACGCAAGGAGGTGCCGGAACGCCTGTCGATCCTCTTGCTGGGCCAACACCAGGGCCTCGAACTGCTGTTCCTGCTCCTTATGGAGAGTGACTAGCGTCTGGTGCTGGCTTTGCTGGGCCGTGGCGAGGGCGTGGACCAGGTCGGCGAATGGGGAAGACTCCATGGGGCTGTTTGGCTTCTGCGCTCCAGAACCCGGGTTTCGGCACCACTGTAGCGGTTCTCGTATAAGGGTGGAGCACAGAAGACGGCAGGACAGAGTTCAGGTTGGTACAGCGTTTTATTGCTACACTTTTCAGTGAACACTTATTTCGAATTTCACAGACACACACACAGAATTGGCGTCTGGTTCGGGGAAGAGCTCCCTCTGTTCTCGCTCTCCCTCCTTAAGTAGGGCGCGGTCACTGGGAAGACACACAAACACAGGTTAACTGCCCTCAGGTGTAGTGATTCTGCCACTTACCTTCCCTGACTCCGCCCTCCTGTCACAGACCGGCGCTTGACCACGCCCCCGCTGCCACATGGCCCAATAACATTTCTGAAAGAATCTTGCCAGAACGAAAGACACATTTCAAATGTAACAACAAACTTTAACTGGTTGATTACATTAATGACTATTGTCATGGCATTCCCCCTGCAGCACATGCTATAACTTCAGTGCATGTTTCCAGTATATATCAACACTTCCATGTTTTTGTTTTGATTTGATTGTCCATCTGCATTTAGTTTGATTCTAGTTACGTCTCCACCTGTCTTGTCATTGGTTTGTTGCCCTATTGTGTCATTATTATGTTCACCTATTTTCGCTTACCTTCTGAGTAGTTTATATCAGGGTTTCTACAGGCATAAACAAGTACAATTTAAGACAAAAGACCTTTTTTTTAAGACAAAATACTAAGTTAAATGAAATGAGACCAAACTTGCAATAAAAATACACACCAAAAGTGAAAATATACTTAAAGTGTAAGCACATTGATGTCAGTTCAAAATGAAAAGGTAAAATGATAATTGTGTGAGGGTGGCACGGTGGTGTAGTGGTTAGCGCTGTCGCCTCACAGCAAGAAGGTCCGGGTTCGAGCCCTGTGGCCGGCAAGCGCCTTTCTGTGCGGAGTTTGCATGTTCTCCCCGTGTCCGCGTGGGTTTCCTCCGGGTGCTCCGGTTTCCCCCACAGTCCAAAGACATGCAGGTTAGGTTAACTGATGACTCTAAATTGACCGTAGGTGTGAATGTGAGTGTGAATGGTTGTCTGTGTCTATGTGTCAGCCCTGTGATGACCTGGCGACTTGTCCAGGGTGTACCCCGCCTTTCGCCCGTAGTCAGCTGGGATAGGCTCCAGCTTGCCTGTGACCCTGTAGAACAGGATAAAGCGGCTAGAGATAATGAGATGAGATATTTGTTTGAGTTTAAGAACATTGTCCAAATGTGTTTAAAATGTAAAGAAAACAAAAATATCATTGATGTCCTAAATGATATTTATTATTACAGTATTCTCAGAACACTTAAAATCAACAGACAATAACTCAGAAATCTAAAATTTTGTGCAAACCAAACCAAAGTGCTTTTACCAGATCCTTCACCATGTAATACCATCTGTGGATATGCGATCTTCGTCTAAAATGAAGTCTTCTGAAAAAATGTGAATGAGTTCAATTTCAAATTCCCTCAAGACTTTCGTGATATATGATGATCACAAGAACATCAGGTCACAGTGAACTTGACCTTTGTTCAAAGGTCAAAGTGACCAAATACTAATCTGTTCATCTTTGAGTCCAAGTGAATGTTTGTACCAAATTTGAAAAAATTCCCTCAAGGTGTTCTTGAGGTATTATGATACGTCCCCCAGACAGTAAAGCCCTGTGGCAGCCTTGCTGTGACATGTGTATGGGGACATATGGGAGGTCCCAGCATCTGAGGTAAAAGTAGGCAACTGCCAATGTGATTGGCCCGTTATCATTGGTATAATCCCAGATCTGCTTGTGCCCCTAGGCCGAGGTTCCAAGAGCCAGCCATCCTGTTGGAGAGGGGCGCAATGATGAGACAAAGGAGGAGCCCCCCCCCAAAGTTCCAGCCATCATGCACACCACCTGCCTGGCTGCCGATTTCTGCATTTATTTTCTTAATTTTTTTATTTTCTTATTCATTTATTTTCTTTTATTTTTATTTCTGCATTTATTCTGCAGACCCAACTCTCCCAGCTATGGACCCCGTTTTTCATCACCTCGAGGCAAGCCTACATCAGTCCCAACGCTCCCAGGACATGACCCAGGGCCTACACATGGCAACCCAAGAGCTCCTGGCTTTCTGTCACCTGACAGTTGCTGTGAAAATTGGTAGCTCTCAGTGGGAATTTGGCCTGGATGCATGCACAATCTGTGTGACACACTTCCTGTTTTCCAAGTTGTTTGTTTGCGACAAGTCTTTTTTCCATGAGTGTTAGCGTTAATCACCAATCTTTTTATCTTCTCTACAAATAATTTATCTTCTCTACAAATAATTTCCCTGTATCTTTTTCATTTTTGATTGTAATTTCACTTTCCTTTTTCTGCATTTTAAATTTTTTTGGAAGAACGTCAAGACCGGAAGTTTTTTTTTTCCTCCTGGGCAAAGACACCAAGCGGAGGCCATCCACATTGGATCTGCTTTAATATCAACAGATCTTCGATTAAAGTATATGTAATGTCTTCCCTAGTACAGTGGACACTGAAACAGGCAGGCGGGAACAAGTTCTCTTTCGTTTTTATTCTATCAACTGGTAATTGACACAAAACATGCTTTTCAGTGGCTTTTTTCATCCCAATGCATGGGTATGATTTCAGCCAGGGGAAGAGATCCTCACTCTCTGCTCCTCTCCCCTTTTACGGTATCTGCTCCTTCTCACTGCACACAAACACACACAGATAGCACGTTAATTTACAACAGGTGCTTCCACTTTGCCACTCACCTTCCCCAGTCTTGCTGTCCATTCACAAACTGGAGCTTGACCATGCCCCCACTGCCACATACTCCCACTGCTCAACTCAGACCAGGGAGCCATCCGGCCTGCAGCTGACACCATTGATCATTCCATTCTCCTGGATTGACTAGAAAATATTGTGGGAGTTAAGGGAATGGTCCTCTCCTGGCTCAGCTCTTATTTAACTGATTACTGTCAGTATGTTGATGTAAATGGTAATTTTTCTACAACCCGATTCCAAAAAAGTTGGGACAAAGTACAAATTGTAAATAAAAACGGAATGCAATAATTTACAAATCTCAAAAACTGATATTGTATTCACAATAGAACATAGACAACATATCAAATATCGAAAGTGAGACATTTTGAAATTTCATGCCAAATATTGGCTCATTTGAAATTTCATGACAGCAACACATCTCAAAAAAGTTGGGACAGGGGCAATGAGAGGCTGGAAAAGTTAAAGGTACAAAAAAGGAACAGCTGGAGGACCAAATTGCAACTCATTAGGTCAATTGGCAATAGGTCATTAACATGACTGGGCATAAAAAGAGTATCTTGGAGTGGCAGCGGTTCTCAGAAGTAAAGATGGGTAGAGGATCACCAATCCCCCTAATTCTGTGCCAACAAATAGTGGAGCAATATCAGAAAGGAGTTCGACAGTGTAAAATTGCAGAGTTTGAACATATCATCATCTACAGTGCATAATATCATCAAAAGATTCAGAGAATCTGGAAGAATCTCTGTGCGTAAGGGTCAAAGCCGGAAAACCATACTGGGTGCCCGTGATCTTCGGGCCCTTAGACGGCACTGCATCACATACAGGCATGCTTCTGTATTGGAAATCACAAAATGGGCTCAGGAACATTTCCAGAGAACATTATCTGTGAACACAATTCACCATGCCATCCGCCGTTGCCAGCTAAAACTCTATAGTTCAAAGAAGAAGCCGTATCTAAACATGATCCAGAAGCGCAGACGTCTTCTCTGGGCCAAGGCTCATTTAAAATGGACTGTGGCAAAGTGGAAAACTGTTCTGTGGTCAGACAAATCAAAATTTGAAGTTCTTTATGGAAATCAGGGACGCCGTGTCATTCGGACTAAGGAGGAGAAGGACAACCCGAGTTGTTGTCAGCGCTCAGTTCAGAAGCCTGCATCTCTGATGGTATGGGGTTGCATTAGTGTGTGTGGCATGGGCAGCTTACGCATCTGGAAAGACACCATCAGTGCTGAAAGGTATATCCAGGTTCTAAACCAACATATGCTCCCATCCAGACGACGTCTCTTTCAGGGAAAACCTTGCATTTTCCAACATGACAATGCCAAACCACATACTGCATCAATTACAGCATCATGGCTGTGTTGAAGAAGGGTCCGGGTACTGAACTGGCCAGCCTGCAGTCCAGATCTTTCACCCATAGAAAACATTTAGCGCATCATAAAACGGAAGATACGACAAAAAAAGACCTAAGACAGTTGAGCAACTAGAATCCTACATTAGACAAGAATGGGTTAACATTCCTATCCCTAAACTTGAGCAACTGGTCTCCTCAGTCCCCAGACGTTTACAGACTGTTGTAAAGAGAAAAGGGGATGTCTCACAGTGGTAAACATGGCCTTGTCCCAACTTTTTTGAGATGTGTTGTTGTCATGAAATTTAAAATCACCTAATTTTTCTATTTAAATGATACATTTTCTCAGTTTAAACATTTGATATGTCATCTATGTTCTATTCTGAATAAAATATGGAATTTTGAAACTTCCACATCATTGCATTCCGTTTTTATTTACAATTTGTACTTTGTCCCAACTTTTTTGGAATCAGGGTTGTAGACATACTGAGGTAAAATTTGGAGTTCCACAAGGTTCTGTCTTCGGCCCACTGCTTTTTTCTTTATATATGTTACCTCCGGATAACATATATAAAGCTTATTATTCATAAGGGGCGGCACGGTGGTGTAGTGGTTAGCGCTGTCGCCTCACAGCAAGAAGGTCCTGGGTTCGAGCCCCGGGGCTGGCGAGGGCCTTTCTGTGCGGAGTTTGCATGTTCTCCCCGTGTCCGCGTGGGTTTCCTCCGGGTGCTCCGGTTTCCCCCACAGTCCAAAGACATGCAGGTTAGGTTAACTGGTGACTCTAAATTGACCGTAGGTGTGAATGTGAGTGTGAATGGTTGTCTGTGTCTATGTGTCAGCCCTGTGATGACCTGGCGACTTGTCCAGGGTGTACCCCGCCTTTCGCCCGTAGTCAGCTGGGATAGGCTCCAGCTTGCCTGCGACCCTGTAGAAGGATAAAGCGGCTAGAGATAATGAGATGAGATGAGATGAGATTATTCATAAGCATGGTATTAGCTTCCACTGTTATGCTGATGACAACCAGTTGTATGTTTCTGCAAAACCAGATGAGAGACACTAACTTAATAGAATTGAGGAATGTGTAAAGGACATTAGACACTGGATGCTTATTAACTTCCTTCTGCTTAATTTTGACAAGACAGAAGTACTTGTACTAGGACTCCATGCAGCTAGAAGTAGGTTTTCTGATTACATAGAAACTCTGGATGGCCTTTCTGTTTCTTCACATGCAGCAGTAAAAGACCTTGGGGTGATCACTGACTCCAGTCTTTCATTTGAAACTCATATCGATAACATTACCCGGATAGCTTTCTTTCATCTCAGAAATATTGCTAAGACAATAAATATAATGTCACTACATGATGTCAAAAAACTAGTTCATGCTTTTGGATTATTGTAATGCCTTACTGTCTGGTTGTTCCAGTAAGTGCATAAACAAGCTCCAGTTAGTTCAAAATGCAGCAGCAAGAGTCCTTACTAGAATTAGAAGATATGACCACATCACCCCTGTCTTATCTACACTCCACTGGCTCCTAATCAAATTTCATATTGATTATAAAATACTACTATTGATCTTTAAAGCATTGAATGGTCTTGCACCACAGTACCTGAGTGAACTTCTGGTTCTTTATGACTCGTTACGCCTACTTAGATCAAAAGGTGCAGGTTATCTGCTGGTACCTCATATAGTGAAGGCTACATCAGGGGACAGAGCCTTTTCTTACAAATCCCCTCAGTTATGGAACAGCCTTCCAAGTAGTGTCCGGGACTCAGACACAGTCTCAGTGTTTAAGTCTAGGCTGAAAACATATCTGTTTAGTCAGGCCTTTTGTTAATAGTTTTTATGAGGTAAAGGAATAGATCTGGAGGGTCCTCAGGCATAGAGTGTTTTGGTAAACTGGGATGTATGGATGCTATCATCATCACCCCACTTATTCGCTCACTTGGGTTTGTTGATGGTGTAGTGGCTGGATGCTTTATGTTCCAGGGTGCTCTCATGCCTGTGTTACCTTTTGGCTCTTCCCTTTTAGTTATGCTATCATAGTTAGTTTCGCCAGAGTCCCTGCTTGCACTCAGTGCAAAATGTATACTTTTCTTACTCATTAGGTGACATTGGGCATACCTAACAACCTGTGCGCCCCCCGCGCTTCCCTATGTCTGTCCCTCTGAGTTACATGTCGATCCTGAGACACCAGTAAGATGCTGACCTCTTCTCTCCTCACATCTGCCTGATCCATCCTGATGCCCCACGTCTGGCTAGAGTCTCATCACATTGCTTCTGTGGAGGATGGCCCCATATGGACAGTCAAAAGTCGCACTTGGAAGATGGTTCTGGATACTTACAGTAATACATTTATGGTTGGGGACTACAATTTACATGATAACTTTAGGACTGCAGTTGTCATGAACAGTTTTGCACTCATGTTTCCATCAGTGAACAGTTTATAACGTCAACAAAAGAGACTTCACATTAAAACTATCATGATTTTGCTGTTTTCACAGTTATACTTTGTGACTCTATAGGACACAGTTATAGAGGCGAGTTATTTATAATCACACTATCTGTTATCACCCAAATGAGGATGGGTTCCCTTTTGAGTCTGGTTCCTCTCAAGGTTTCTTCCTCATGTCGTCTGAGGGAGTTTTTCCTTGCCACCGTCGCCACAGGCTTACTCATTGGGGATAAATGAGGGATAAAATTAGTGCATGTTTAAAGCCTTTAATTTTCTGTAAAACTGCTTTGCAACAATGTCTCTTATTAAAAGCGCTCTACAAATTAACTTGATTTGACAACCCCTCTCCCCGATCCCAGCCAAGTCTCATGGCATGGTACAAGCTGCACTGTACCCATGCCCACTGTTACACTCCACTGGAACAGGGTCCCCATTCCAGCCCTGCTACACTCAGGGACCTCCATCACCCTGGCATGCTCCCTGGCCCTCCCCCTGATGGTGAAGTTGAAATCCCATTGACACTATAGCGAGAGAACCACAGGGACTTTTATTTTGAAATCTCATTGGAATCTTGGCAAATGAACCACCACAGCTCCCGTTCTCATGCAGCATATCCTTGTTTTTTGGGGGGCCTTTTCCACCTTTATTGGATAGGACAGTGTAGAGACAGGAAATGAGCGGGAGAGAGACGGGGAGGGATTGGGAAATGACCTCGAGTCGGAATTGAACCCGGGTCCCCGGATTTATGGTATGGCGCCTTATCCACCTGAGCCACGACACCCCCCCCCCTTGTTTGACTAATATTTTAGAAATGAAGCATCCCAGTTTCATCTCAAACTGTATCTGGTGCACACTTTTTTAATTGGGGTGATTTGCATCATAGACTTTTAATCAGTGCACAGATGCAAATCAGTAAATCCTACCATCTCTACTACACACACACATTCAGACATTTGATGACTCATCATTTGTCAGAACAGATTAAAGTGTTTTGTGGACATAGGACAAACATGACTAACAGCAATGAATGAACACACACACACACACAGAGCCTTCTTCTGACAACCACCCTTTGTGATCATCAGAAAAAAAAAAAATTGGGTTTTGGCCCCTTGGTGGTAGCATATATACAGTCATCACTTCATATTTTGAACACAAGCAAACAGAATGTCGCACAAGTGAGGACCTACTGCTGATTGGCTGGGGGATCAGTGATATTCTCTGATTGGCTATGGGTGCCCCACAAACCTGAAAAGGTGGGAAGGACCAGCTGGTGCCTTATTGGCTGCCAGAAGTTGATGTAAAGTGCAAATGCTTCCTACCCGCTGATCGAAGGGAGGGCAGGATATGACGTTCATGTTCACTCACTGAGTTTTAATCATGTAATAATTCCAGCAATTGAATAATTCTAGTCATGCCATATATGAATTGAAAGCACAAAAAAGGTGGGTTTTTTTGTATCATCAGACCATTTTGCTATTGAAGTATTATGATGAAAGTTGTTTTTATTTTGTCACATTAGTACTATTTTTCCGGGCTTTATAGAATCTTAACTTTCTTGTCTGCTGGATTAAACTGCACAATATAAACAGCAGTTTGGTGATATTTACAAATGTGTGTACAACAGAGAAGAGTTTATTTTTAGGGGACTCACAAAAATGTTCAGTCCACTGCTCCACGTTTGTTTTACTGTTTTTTTTTAATTCATACAGTAGAATATGTTGCAGTTTGAAGACAGACAGAATCCCATTTGCTGCTTGCATCACAATCACCATGACTCAACTGACCAAGCATTCTTGATAGTACAATCAGACATGGACTAAACCAAGTAACATACAGCCCCCGAGGATGTGGTCAAGACTGGGCTCATAAAATCTGACATAATGAACTCCATTCAGTTCAGTATGTTGCGCTTCAGTAAAAAGTAAATGAAGTTGATTCTATTAAAAGTAATGATAAATTTATTTATGATCATAATTACAGTAAACAAGTAAATACAGTAAAGAAATTGAGTGATTATACTGAAAGGTTCTTTTCTGCCTAAATCACTGACCTGTTTTAATCGTGTATTGTTCTAACTTCTGCACCTGTCATGTGTTGTAATGAGTTAGCAATTTTGTATCAGTAATGTTCACTCTGAATCAAGCAACTGTCCATGTATCACTTTGACTATGTGTTGTGCTGGTCCTGTATGTTAATGCATTACATTTTATCAAGTGACCCATTTATTTCTAAATTGTGCATTGTTCATTCTGAATCATGGGATTCATGTACAAGAATGTTTCGCATGCTAATGTATTACAGTTTATCAAGTGTTGCAAGTCATTCTGAAATCATGTATTGTTCTTGCGTTATGCAAAGCTCCGCAACTGCATCATGTATCTTTTTTTTTTTAATCATATGTTGTCGTGGTCTGGCCAAAGCCATTTTGAATCATATATCATGCACTCTACTTTTTATCAAGTGTTGAGCTAGTTCTGCACCTGCAGCCTGTATCAATCTTTTATGCTGATTTGGCTCCAGTCATTTTGAGTCATGTACTGTACACTCTGAATAGTGTGTTGTTAAAGATGCATCACTTATCATATGTTTACACAATTCAGGAAGAGTTAATTCATGTACTGGAATGTCTGGCCCAGTTGATACAAAATATGAGAAGTGTGAGATGTACTGCCCAACAGAAAATGCTGAGGAGGTATGACATGACCTGTTAAGCAATGAGATTATTTGCATAAACTGTGCTATTTTGAAACCGAAGCAAATGAGAACCTTGTGATTTTTCGGCTTTTGTTATTGATCTAATACAAGTCTAACTTTTCTGCAAACTCTTTGACCTTGGAGTATTCTTGCTTGAGAGTTCCCACAACACTCAGTGTGGTTCATAGATGAGAAAGCAAGCTTAAACTTTACTTTTCTTTGCAAACTTAATTTTTTTTTAGCAATTTTTTTCCAATGCATTTAGTTTACAAAATTCAACAGCACATCCAGGTGTAAAAGTCCATAGCACGTCAAGGCTTCATGACTTGTTACTAGGAGAAAACTGTGGCCCTTCTGCATCAGATAAGAATGAAGTGTTTGCTGTGCACACATTTGAAGGGATGTGGATCCCTCCCATCATTGTTGATGTGTCTGGGAGGAAGTGAATGAACAAAAGTGTTGCCCAGAGAAGAGCCAACAGAAGGAGGTCCAAACTATCCAGCTGTACCAGGAACAGCTGAGGTCTGAGGAGGGTGGCCTTGTCCTTCTTGTTGCCCTGCAGGTGGACCTTGTTGCTGCACAGGAACTACTGCCATGGAGTGGAGCAAAAGTTGCCCAGTTGGTTGGAGCTGCAGAAGAAGGGCCTGGTTTAACTGATGACATGGCGAGGCTAGGGTAGTACTGTTGCTGAGCTTACTGGAAGGCTGGGAAGTACTAGTGAGGTGGTTGTTGATGCTGCTGCTGTAAGGACTGCTGCCCCAGAAGTAGTCTCTTCTCCCTAATCTGCATGGTTTCAGCATGTAACATTTCAGCCCAAAATCTTCTTGGTCATGGAGAGGTTCCTGCTGCTGCAGGGAGGCCAGCCGACTCTGGACATCGTCAAATGTTGAAGAGATTTCTTCCATCAACTGGAAAACACAAACCAAGGAGCCCACCATTACATAAGTCTACTCAAAGACTCTTTCAGTAAGCACAATAAACAGGAAAATACAATGGTAAATTTGATGATGGTGGCAAAGCTAATACAAGAAGATCTTGATACTTACTCTGGTCAAAGGTGGCCCCCACTGTTCCTCCTGCTGCCTTTTCAATCCTCTTGACATTTTGAATGGTCCACCTCTGGTAGTTCTGGATGGTGGTCCGGATGGAACTGTTTGGCATGAAGTTACATCAGACTACACCCCTTCTTCCCCAGAGTCCATTTCTACCACTAAAGAACTCCATCCCTCTTCTTCCTCCTCTCTGTCTGACCTGGTCTCAGTTTTCTTGGAGCCTTGTAGTGTCTGTTTCAACTGGAAATATTCAAAAGCAGCATTTCAAATATTTGACACGTAATCAGACAAGAAGCTTCACAATGAAAAATTTCATATAATGTCAGAAACTATTTGAATGCCACTTACTTTTACTCCCTGCTTCCCAGGAACTCTGGTGAACCAGTTGCGGCACACACTGAAACTTCTTATGATCCACGCCTCCTTCTCAGTGGCATTTTGCTTGGCTGAGTCCAAAGGTCCTACCCTCATCAACTTTTCATAAGCTGTCCTCATAGAATCCAGCAAAGTCTTCAGCTGTTTGGAGGGAGTTGTCAGGGTATTTTCTTCAATAAATAAATGACCAAGTATAAAATTTGTGTCTCATTTGTTTAACTGGGTTCTCTTTATCTACTTTTAAGACTTGTGTGAAAATCTGATGTTGTTTTAGGTCATATTTATGCAGAAATATAGAAAATTCTAAAGGGTTCACAAACTTTGTGGTTGGGTTGACGTGGGGTGGCCTTGGGCTGAGGTGCCCTTGAGCGAGGTACTGAACCCCTGACTGCTCCCCAGGCGCTCTGGTGTGGCTGCCCACTGCTCTGAGTGTGTGTGTGTTCACTGCTTCAGATGGGTTAAATGCAGAGAATGAATTTCACTGTGCTTGAAGTGTGCATGTGACGAATAAAGGTTTCTTCTTCTTTCAAGCACCACTGTATAAGATAAACAAAAATAAATGTGAGCACGCTGCCATCTTGGTCTGATGGTCTACATGATAAAATTTTGGAATAATCTGAAGGGCTGTAGCTAGAACTGTATTACAATGACCTGGCCAATTTAGACCCAATGACTTTACTGGGTTGGCAAACTAGGGTGGGGCAAATGTGTGTTAATTTCCTAAACTTGCTTGTTTAAGAGTTGAAGTTAAGGGATGAGATGTTGGAAAACAAGAAAGAAAGCAAT
The DNA here is from genome assembly GCF_027579695.1 of Neoarius graeffei. Classification (NCBI taxonomy): domain Eukaryota; kingdom Metazoa; phylum Chordata; class Actinopteri; order Siluriformes; family Ariidae; genus Neoarius; species Neoarius graeffei. Next base: position 13,797,753 of record NC_083589.1, on the reverse strand, counting down.
GCTCATGGTGTGTGCTCATGGATGAAATAATATGAAGTTTTATTCCTATCTTCAATTAAGACCGTGGTCTTTCAATTTGAAAGCAGTATTGATTCATTTCATGTTCAGATTTTGCAATGTTCCCCCACCCTCTCTCAAATAGCCCCTGCTTGCTTTGTGTGCTCGTGAATCTTCTGCTCACAGATGCAAAATCTGAAAGTGAAATGAATAAATACTGCTCTCAAACTGAAAGACCACATTTTTGATTAAAGCTCCCAGACGTGAGTGATGCCAGCGCAAAAAAGAGGCTTGCTGCTACATTTGAGGCTGTCTGTTCCACACAATGTGACTGGTTGATTCATTTTTTCGCCATGCAAAAGCTCAGAAAAATTGACATTGGCGCAGAAAAAAAAAATGTCGCTTTTTTTGCTGTGTAATATTTGCGTTGTGTAAAAGTACTCATGCCAAAAACAACAGTTTGAAAAAAAATGCAAATGACATGCAAATTGAGCACATGAAAAAAATGCCCCGGTGTGTAAAGGCCTTAAGCTGAACACCTGTGATCTCCAATCCCTCAGATAACACTGCATCAAGAGCCATCATTCATCTGTAGCTAATAGAACCACACTGGCTTGGGATTACTTTAGCAAACCTTTGTCAAGTTACAATACAGAGTAACATTTACAAATGCCAACTAAAACTTTACTGTGCAAAAAGGAAGTCTTATGTTAACTGTGTCCAGAAGCACCGTTGCCTTCTCTGAGCTTGGAGGCATCTGGGATGGACCATCACACAGCGGAAATGTGCACTGTGGTTGGACAAATCAGTACAGACAAATTCCATGTCTTTTTTGTTTGTTTTTTTTTTTAGAAAAAATTGGATGTTGTGTACTCCAGACAAAAAGGACCATCCAGACTGTTACCAGGAACAAGTTCAAAAGCCAGGGTGTGTCAAGGTATGGGGTTGTGTCAGTGCCCTTGGCAAAGTTAACTTACACTTCTGTGATGGAGCATTAATGCAGAAAAGTACATTGAGATTTTGGAGCAACATATGCTGCCTTCAAGACGACATCTTTTCCAGGGAGATTTCAACAAGACAGTACAAAACCACATTCTGCACACATTACAAAGGCGTGGCTATGGAAGAAGAGGGCGTGTCCCCTCTGTCCCCAACAGAGAATGTATGGAGAATTTTGAAAAGAAAAATATGACGACGGCAACCCCGTACTGTTGCATACCTAAAGACCTGTTTGAAGGAAGAATGGGAAAAAAAAATAACACCTGAAACACTTCATCACTTGGTGTCTTCAGTCCCTAAAGATCTTTAAATGTTGTGAGAAGGAATAGAAACATGATAAAGTGGTAAATCCTTCACTGTCCCAACTTTATTTTTAAATGTGTTGCAAGAATCAAAATTGGAATCAAAACCGTTTATTTTGAAAAAACAAACAATCATATGTGGCAGATCACAGAATCCAGGGACACATGTCTGCCCGGGGGCATTTTGAGTTATTGACAGATTCAGAAAGTACAGTTTCTAAGCTTTCCAATGATGCCTTCCATGTGGAGATCTGACAATATTTGAAGAATGTGTGGCCTTTTGAAAGTGTATACTTCTTAAAACAGAAAAGGGAGAAAATCGCCCTCAAAGTTTTCCACCTCAGCTACTCTGGGTGTAGGGCGGGCACATAATGGTGCTCATTTGCATGACATTAAAGAAAGCTCTACCCCCTACTAGCTAGCACAATACTACTTTCATGTAAACAAAGATCACCACGTAAATTTTCCTTCCATGCAAAGTATGCCCAAAACAATTATGAAGTACAAAAATAAGTCCTAAAGTATACTTTAACGTTTTGTGGTTGAAAAATTACTCACACCGTAAGAAAGAAAGATAGCACGATGATGACACAACTAACACGCTAGTTTCATGTAAAGCCTCGGTCACAACCGGCCGTACGGTACGTGCTCCTACGGCCGGTCTACATGCAAAAAACGCAAGAAATGCATGAGAGCGCGCATGAAATGCATGAGAGCGCGCGTGTGATGTGCTGATTTTCGAGCCGCAGACCGGCCGCAGAGGTTCTTTGTCATGTCAAACAAACTCTACGGGCGCTTACGGTTTTTTTTCAGGTTGCAAGACAAACTTACGGCCAACGCGTGTCTTTCTCCATGAACAAAAAAAAAAAAAAACGCAGCGATTTGGGAAACGCCAAAAATCGCACGGCCAAAAAACCGTACGTCCAGTTGTGACCTAGGCTTAACCAAACCACAACACTCTCCGTTACATGCAAAAATAACCACACAGCCTTAGATTAATAAGCTTACCCCATCAGAAAGAGAAACGGCGCCTTGCACACACCAATGCCTCCGATGGAATGTAATCCTAGAACAGTCCGTGTATCATCCGATCATTCAAGTATTCCATTCAATCTGGAAAACGAGGTTGCGGGGTTTTTTTTGCTAGAAATGGTTATCTCCGATGTAAATACCGTGTGTCTGTTTGCTTCGTGGTGTTTCAGCTCCTCTGCGCTCTGTTTAGTAACTAATTCCATAGTAAAATCACATGCCTGTATGCAGTTAAGTAGCCATGCGCTCAGCCCGTATCATACAGCTGATTCGCGAAAAAAAAAAAAAAAAAGACTTAAATCATCATGTGAATGGCCCATATGGTAATTTACCCACACACCCCCGCAGGCTACAGTCCTGACAAAAACGAGACAATTTGCAACAAAAAATGTATGCTTTTCCAACAAAACAATCTATTATCTGAAATACTGATTGCATTCTTCAAGATCTCAACTGGCACATGATGGAAAAAAACAAAAATCACAAATTTCGAAAAAAAAATGCTTCTTTTGTGATTATCTCGGATTCGTTTCGGCCGACATGTGTCCCTGGATTCAGTGAGGGGTCACATATTCATGACATAAAAGATCAAATGTTCTGTTGTATTGTTATGAGTACAGTGGAAGTCAAGAATATTTACAAATCATTGTTTTCAGCCCCTCCTTGAATCGCCACCTTAACGTGGTGGAGGGATTTGAGTGCCTCAGGGATTCTCGGAGCTATGTTGTCGGGGGCATTTGCCCCTGGTAGGGTCTCCCAAGGCAAACAGGTCCTACTGTAGATGAGAGGTCAGACAAAAAGCAGTTCAGGATGACCCTTACGAGAGGAAAAGCAGGTATCCGAGTGCCCTCGCCCAGACCAGGGATACCAGGGCCCCACCCTGGAGCCAGGCCTGGGGGAGAGGCTCGTCGGCGAGTGCCTGGTGGCCGGGCCCATGTCCAGGGCCCAGCCGGGCCCAGCCCGAATAAGCAACACGGAACCACTCTCCTGTGGACCCACCACCCACAGGGGGTGCTGTAAGGGTCCGGTGCACTGTGGATCGGGTAGCGGCCAAAGACGGAGGCCCTGGCATACTGATCCCCGGCTGACAAAACTGGCTTTTGGGACATGGAATGTCACCTCTCTGGTGGGAAAGGAGTCTGAGCTCCTTTCTGTCCACACCTCAGTGAGCTCCTTTCCTCCTTTAATCAGCAGTACTGATTAGATATGGTTGGGCTCACCTCAACGTATAGCTTGGGTTCTGGAACCAATTTCCTGGAGGGGGGTTGGACTCTTTTCTATGCTGGAGTTGCCAAGGATGAGCGGTGCCGGGAAGGGGTGGGGCTATTAGTAGCCCCCCCAGTTTGGCGCGCTAACATTGGCATTCTCCCCAGTGAATGAGAGGGTTGTTTCCCTGTGCTTTCGGGTCGGGGAACGGTCTCTGACTGTCATTTGTGCTTATGCACCAAATGGTAGTTCAGAGTACCCAGCTTTCTTGGAGTCCTTGAGTTGGGTGCTAGACAGTGCACCACAAGGGGACTCCGTTATTTTACTGGGGGGCTTCAATGCTCACGTGGGCAATGATGGTGAGACCTGGACAGTGGTGGACAGTAATGAAGTACATGTAATTCGTTACTGTACTTAAGTACCATATACATGTATCTGTACTTTACTCAAGTAATTTTATTTGGTCAGACTTTATACTTTGACTTCACTACATTTCAAAGTCAAATATTTCACTTTTCACTTCGTTACATTTAGAAAACCCTCCCGTTCCTTTTTTTTTTAGTCAACACTAATAAACTACTGAGAAGTCAAAGTGCTCCGTGGCAGACCAATCAGGGTTCAACGTGCAATTTGCTGTTGTTGTATTTCCTGTAGAGTGGAGTAGTGTGGTTGGTAGAGCACTAGAGTGCCGCATGCAGTAGCTTATGCAGAATGCTGTGGCTGATTATTTCATTTAAAAAATGCCCAAAGATTTAATGCTTTGATGGAAGTAGTAGATGAAACAATTGGGGGTTTGCCCCAACACCCGTGGCCTTATTTGGCCGAATTGTTTGAATTTAAAGAACAGAAAAATGACTCCTATTATTTCAAGTGTCTCCTCTGCCTACCGAAGAACACCATGCTTTCCTCGTTCAAGAATTCGCCATCGAACTTGAAAAAACATGTCGAGGTAAGTTCTTTTCTATCGCCATTTGATGACTACTAACCGAATGACTTAAAATATAACTCCGGTCAACTATACTTCATTGCAACAATACATTACATTTAGCAGACACTTTTATCCAAAGCGACTACGTTAGCATCCAAGTTGCTATCTGTTTGGGGATGCCAAGCACCAGTTGAACATGGGCCTCCTATGCCAAGACAAGACAGTGTAGGGGCGAGCTTTTCAGCGTTTGTGGTGCCAACCGGGATATAATTCATGATTGAATATGAATGCGTTTTGATTTGTGTTAAATGCATAGCATAGCAGGTAGTGGTCTGTGGTTAGCACAAGTTTTCTTCGGTTACCACAACTATAGTCTTGTTGGTAGCAAAGTTGTTGGTGGACTTGCCCATGCACAGCCAAACAGCTTGAACGTAAACCAAACAGTTTCGTAAACTGTGCAGTTGTGGTATCGACAAAACACCAGATTGGATGGCTATCCAAACAGTTTACTTCTACACGACGGAATCGCCTACTTTTTTTTTTAAACGAAGACAAGTCTTGATTAGCAGAAATCAACATGCTTTGTAGGCTATCAATTAACATACAGGGCTTACCAAAATCATTGCAAACTAGGTGTATTAACATTCCATTTATAATAAGTATATGATATATCATTTTAAGAAAGTGTAAATATAATATACAGACATGATTTCATTGTTTTGTCACTGCATGTTCTCATATGTATGTCTTAAGACGACGCCATGAGATTTGCAAAAGTCACTGAATTGATTGTAGCCATTGAAAATGAATTTAAAAGAAAAATACCAAGAGAATTGTGTGTGCCTGGACCAGAATCGATGTCAGTTTAAGAACAGGTGGTGACAACAAAATATGTGTAAATTTTGTTAGACTTTGAGAATTAAATGCATTGTAATGAACACCAACTTTACAATGAGTGTATACATTTTTGGCCACACAGATTTTCTCTATTAATGATGGCATTATGTTAACATGTGTGATTCTTATTATTCTTATTCCCCCCTCAGAGAAAGCATGCCAATCAACTACCCAGATACATAACCATGACAGCCCCACGGAAGAGAAAAGCTAAACAGGAAGACGCTCCATCAACTAGCAGGCAAATGAAATTAGGGTAAACAGTAGTTCATCAAAAAAAGTGTGGATCAAGCTGTGACTAATTTTGTGATACAGAGTCTCCAGCCCTTTAGTGTGGTGGACCAGCTATCCTTTAAGGATCTCTTGAAAGATCTTCAGCCCAATGCCTCTCTAATGTCAAGAACAACATTACGAAGAAGGATAGATGAGGCTGCACTCGTTATGAAGAGGAACATCAAAGAAGCGATGTCCACAGTCGATGTCATTGCTACAACAACAGACTGTTGGACCACAAGGAGGAGAGGGTTTCTAGGAGTGACTGCCCACTGGTTGGATCCCAGTAGCCTGGAGAGGTGCTCAGTGGCACTTGCATGCAGACAGTTCAAAGGCTCACACACTTTTGATGTCCTGGGTAGTTCATTAAATGAAATCCACACTGAATTTGGCATACAGAACAAGATTATCCGAACTACCACAGATAACGGGTCCAATTTTTTGAAGCCATTCCGGATGTACGGAGAACAGGATGAGAACAACAACTCTGCTTCAGAGGAGTTTGAAGATGATGGGGATGAGATGGATGATGAAGACCAAGGTTTGGAGGGGGCTGAAGTGGATTTTGTCGATGCCACATCCATCTTAAATGAAGACAATGGTTTGCAATTTCAACTCCCTAAACATCATCGATGTGCCTGCCACCTGTTGAATCTGGTCTCCACAGTGGATGCGGCCAAAGCAACCTCAAATGATGCGTTCAAGCGGTTGTCGAGATCAACTTTCTCAAAATGCGATCCATTATGGAACAAGTGTGGGCGATCTACAACTGCTGCAGAGATGGTGGAAGATGTGTGCAAAATCCAGCTGATCCGTCCCAATGCAACTAGGTGGAATTCTTTACTTCTTGCTGTCGAGAGAATCCTGCGAATTGTGAAAGAACAGGGAGAGGGAGCTCTGAGAACCCTATTCACTTCACTCAAATTGCCCATGTAAGTGCTATTTTTGCAGTTTTTTCACATTTATTCTCTGCTTCAAATGTATTTTATTATGTCATTATAATGTTTGTAGCTAATGCGTTAGTATGAATTGTGCTATACAACTAACATTATTATCATAAATATAAACTTCATATAATATAAAATATAAATATAAACTACAGTACACTACAATGCAGCATTCAGTACAGTACACTGAAACACACAAACACACATGGGGTAAAGCATGTGATCACATTAATTCATGAATTGCTGTTTTGTTGTTTGAATGTTAGGTTGAGTTCAGTTGAAATTGCCTTTCTGGAGGAGTATGCCAGAACTATGGGACCAGTCAGCAAAGCCCTCAACATTCTTCAAGCCGAAACTGATGTTCAGATGGGATGGCTCCTGCCTACTTTGACGCTCCTCATCACAAAGCTCGACAAAATCCGCATCAATAGCAGATACTGCAAACCTCTGGTGGATGCAGTTCAAGAGGGCCTGCAGCATCGCTTTGCAGAAATGCTTGTGGAACCAGAATTCATTGCTGCTGCTATCCTTGTCCCAAAATTTAAAACATCATGGACGTCTGACGAAAAATCATACAACTAGGTAAGGCTACATTAATAATCCATTTATATGTCAGAAAATTAATAAAGCTAGCTAGTCACACAAAAAAACAAAACCCTTAAAAAAGCTTACAAGTTCAAATGTTTATACAGTATTCCCTCGTTTCTTGCGGTTAATGTGTTCGGGACCCCCCGTGAAAGGTGAAAATCCGTAAAGTAGCGACACCCTATTTATTTTATTATTTACGTATTTTTTAATCCTTCATGAAGCTTTATCTCAGAAGCTTTAATCCTTCATGAAGCTTTATCTCAGAAGCTTTATCTCATGCGAGAAGATTCTATGATCCATGGCCAATCAGACGGCAGGATACAAACCTTAATGCTCTCACTGATCGACTCTTGCCCATCTGCCAATAGCGTGCCCTGTATGATCTCAGGTGACTACAGCCAACGTGGGACGCTTGCTCTCACATTGTTCCTTGTGTTTCATGAAATTAACGCTTGCCATGCGGCACCGTCTTTCGCGAATTTGTCGAATATGACCACAGATTCCGCAATACAGTATGCTGTATGTAAAGTAAAAACCTGCAATGCACTGAAGCGTGAAATAGGGAGGGGATACTGTATACTTGATTCATGTCATTAGCACCTTCAAAATGGTGTCCTGATTTAATGACATAATTTTTTATCATTTATTGAAATGTCCATTTCAGGCATGGACTACATTAAGGACCATCTGGAGGAAGAGTCTTCACACCAGTCCCCAGCTACTGGTTCAAGTGCTTCGGATGATGATGACTTCTTTGCTAGCATAAAGAAACCTGCTGGTCAGGAATGTGTTAAGCAATTAGAGGGCTACCTTGCATCAAAGGTTGACCGCAAGGATATTCTGAAGTCATACCCTGCAGTATGCAAGCTGTCTTTGAAGCTTAACACAACCTTGCCTGCATCGGCAGCTTGCAAGCATCTATTTAGTACAGCAGGGCTCATTTTCAGTCCAAGACGAGCAAGGCTAGATGCAAAAAATTTCGAAAACCAGCTCCTGTTGAAGAGGAATAGAAAATATTTGAGCTGAGGCTAATGGCCTTGCTATTTCTGCTATGCAGGTTTGCGTTTTTTGTACATTTCTGTACATGTTCTTGACATTTTTCCATGTTTGATTTAAGATTTGGACTTCCCTTTACATTTTCCCCTTGTTGATTGTCTTTAAGCACTTTAAACGTAATTTGGGCCAAACAGTGTTACTCTGGAGTTCTCCAGTCTGCTGCTGCTGGCTGTATAAGTTTTCAGTGCTTAGTCAGCAATAACACTACATGTTGTAGTGATTTATACCTTTGCTCCAAGCATCCTGTTAAGGGTTTGTTACCTCTACGTTCTTTGCGTAGATTCTGTATTGTCATTTTTCCCATGATTGACCTAAGGTCGAAGTTTTCTTTTTTAAAATAAATGAAGAATGAAATAAATGACACTTGCTTTCTAGTGATATTGCTTCATAACCACTTGGTCTTACTTAGACAATAGATGGCTTTCAATATTTTTGTGTTTAATAGACAAATGTAAGGCACTATTTAATTAATCATATTTGTATTTTCATTGTTAACCTGTTGATTGAGTAGGGGGTTTGATGCGAAAGTAACAAAAATCTATCAGAAACATAACTGAAGTTACTTTTAATACTTAAGTATTTATGAAGGCAAATACTTTTGTACTTCTACTCAAGTAAAAATTTTAAATGAATACTTCCACTTTTACTGGAGTAATATTTAATACAAGGTATCTGTACTTTTACTCAAGTACGTAGTTGGTGTACTTCGTCCACCACTGGACCTGGAGGGGTGTGATTGGGAGGAACATCCTGCCCGATCTGAACACTGGATACACTGCTCTCTCGCTCTCAATATCAAAGTTCTTTATTGTTTAAAGTTCTTTATTGCATGTTTCACATGTAAACGAAATGTATGCCTCAGGGCCAGCAGCGTATATAAATAGAAGAATTAAAATTAAAAATAAATATAGCTGCAAGCAGCAATGTGGGGGCCAAGCAGAATATGACGCCATAGGGCGCGTTGGATTCGTTTTGACCGAAGGATTCCAGCGATACTAAGATTTTGACGATCATACGTACGGTTCAAAATAACAAGCAGAAATGTACTTCTGACTTTGACCTGTTGGTGGCGCTAGAGAGTTTGAGGTGGTGAGTTGAAATTTGCTGACAAGAACCTTGAGGCAGCCTAGAATCAGTGTGCCAAATTTCACAACCTCTTGTCAGACGATTCTATGGGTTGCCATAGAATTTCATTGATTTTAACAAAATTCAAAATGGCGGAAAATCCTCAAGGCAGAATATGACATCATAGGGTGCAATGGATTCGTCTTGACCCAAGGATTCCAGAGATAGTGAAATTTTGTTTCTACCCAAAACGCATCATGAGATATGAGCCAAAAGTCATGTTTCCTAGTTATAGCGCCCCCTAACGGCCAATTTGTTCCAAATGTTTTGTGGGCCTTTTTGGAGGGGTGGGACATAATGCCACCAAGTTTCGTTAAGATACGCCAAAGGGCGGCCGAGATATGAGCACACTTCCTGTTTCGCGTCTGCGCAGCCAATTTTGATTGGCTGCCACAGCCAAACGCTTATGAAATTCAAAACACTGAGCATAACTTTTGTGCGGCTTGGTCCAATTATGCGATGTACCAAGTCTGGGAAAAATTGGTCAAAAATTGAGGGAGGAGAAGCATTTTAATTGATTTTCACAAAATTCAAAATGGCGGGAAAACTATCCTGGCGGAAAATGACGTCATAGGGTGCGTTGGATTCGTCTTGGCCCAAGGATTCCAGGGATACCAAGTTTTTGAAAATCGGACCAATAGTTCAAAAGTTACAAGCAGAAATGTACCTGCGACTTTGACCTGTTGGTGGCGCGAGAGAGAGTTTAAGGTGGTGACTTGAAACTTGCTGAGAAGAACCTTGAGTTTGTCAAGAATCAGTGTGCAAAATTTCACAACTTTTCACCAGACGGTTCTAGGGGTTGCCATAGACACGCAGAGGCAGAAGAACGTTGAATAATAAGAAGAAGAAACAGTAGAATCCCTATGGGTGCCTGCGCAGCTTTGCTGCTTGGCCCCCAAAAATAGAATAGAGGAAAAAAAAAGAAAAAAATAGTGCAACCGTGATTAAAAAGTGTTCAGGTGAACAGTTAAAAACTTCAGTATGTGCAAAAATGCAAAATGAGGGTAGTGTGGGGGGGGGCATCAGAGGTTAGGCTTAGTGTTCATTAGTCTCTCAGCTTCTGGGAAGAAGCTGCGCTGGAGCCTTGATGTTTTGGCCCTGATGCTGCAGAGTCTTTTTCCTGAGGGGAGGAGGCTGAATAGTCTGTGTGCTGGGTGGGTGGAGTCACCCAAGATGCGGGCTACTCTGCTCCTGCACCGGCTGTTGTAAATGTCCTTCTGTGGATGGCAGGCTGCAACGGGTGAGCTTCTGTGCTGTGCACACCACCCTCTGCAGAGCCTTCCTGTCCACAGCCGAGCAGTTTCCATACCAGGAGGTGATGGAGGAGGTCAGTGTGCTCTCCACCACACACCTGTAGAAGGCTCCCAGGACCGCAGGGCTCATTCCGGCCTGCCTTAGCCTCCCCAAAAAGTAGAGGCATTGGTGGGCCTTCTT